>NW_027514011.1:69635-107059 GCF_048772815.1 Callospermophilus lateralis
CCAAGTGGGATTTGTGTACTGATCATTAGCATCAAGTATCATCAAGATTGGGTGAAAAAATATTTGCTGGTATTTCGGAAACTCGTAATTTCTTATAAGCTTTGCAACCTCCCTCAATGAAAGTGCTTTCCACAGTCTGTGCCTAGGGCTACTTGAAGAGGAACAAACCATAGAGACAATACTGAGAACCCCTTTATTTTGTCAAGATTCAAAGAGCTACAAAAAACCATGTTGGATTTAGAGTTCCAAATTCATCTATCTATATATGAGAGAACAGAGGGAAACCTAAATATAAAAACTGCTACTGTAGACGAACGCTTCAACCTAGAAGAACAAAATTTGGTGAGCCAATTGGGATTTGTGTACTGATCATGACCACCAAGTATCATCAAGATTGGGTGAAAAAATATTTGATGGTATTTCGGAAACTCGTAATATCTTAGAAGCTTGGCATCCCCTCTCAATTAAAGTGCTTTTCCACAGTCTGTGCCTAGGGCTACTTGAAGAAGAAACAAATCATAAAGACAAAACTGAGAACTCCTTTATTTTGTCAAGTTTCAAATAGCTACTACAAACCATGTTGGATTTACAGTTCCAAATTCATCTATCTATATAGGAGAGAACAGAGAGAAACCTAAATATAAAAACTGCTACTGTAGACGAACGCTTCAACCTAGAAGAACAGAATTTGGTGAGCCAAGTGGGATTTGTGTACTGATCATTAGCAAAAATATCATCAAGATTGGATGAAAAAATATTTGGTGGTAATTCGGAAACTCGTTATTTCTTAGAAGCTTGGCAACCCCTCTCAATGAAAGTGCTTTTCCACAGTCTGTGCCTAGGGCTACTTGAAGATTAAACAAACCATAGAGACAAAACAAAGAACTCCTTTATTTTGTCAAGTTTCAACAGAGCTACTACAAACCATGTTTTATTTAGAGTTCCAAATTCATCTATCTAAATAGGAGAGAACAGAGGGAAACCTAAATATAAAAACTGCTAGTGTAGACGAAAGCTTCAAACTAGAAGAACAAAATTTGGTGAGCCAAGTGGGATTTGTGTACTGATCATTACCACGAAGTATCATCAAGTTTGGGTGAATAAATATTTGCTGGTATTTCGGAAACTCGTTATTTCTTAGATGCTTGGCAACCCATCTCAATGAATGTGCTTTTCCACAGTCTGTGGCTAGGGCTACTTGAAGAGGAAACAAACCATAGAGACAAAACTGAGAACTCCTTTATTTTGTCAAGTTTCAAAGAGCTACTACAAACCATGTTGGATTTAGAGTTCCAAATTCATCTATCTATATAGGAGAGAACAGAGGGAAACCTAAATATACAAACTGCTACTGTAGACGAATGCTTCAACCTAGAAGTACAAAATTTGGTGCCAGGTGGGATTTGTGTTCTGATCATTACCACCAAGTATCATCAAGATTGGGTGAAAAAATATTTGCTGGTATTTCGGGAACTCGTAATTTCTTCGAAGCTTGGCAACCACTCTCAATGAAAGTGCTTTTCCACAGTCTGTGCCTAGGGCTACTTGAAGAGGAAACAAACCATAGAGAAAAAACGGAGAACTCCTTTATTTTGTCAAGTTTCAAAGAGCTAATACAAACCATGTTGGATTTAGGTTCCAAATTCATCTATCTATATATGAGAGAACAGAGTGAAACCTAAATATAAAAACTGCTACTGTAGACGAACGCTTCAACCTAGAAGAACAAAATTTGGTGAGCCAAGTGGGATTTGTGTACTGATCATTACCACCCAGTATCATCAAGATTGGGTGAAAAAATATTTGCTGGTATTTCGGAAATTCGTTATTTCTTAGAAGCTTGGCAACCCCTCTCAATGAAAGTGCTTTTCCACAGTCTGTGCCTATGGCTACTTGAAGAAGAAACAAACCATAGAGACAAAACTGAGAACTCCTTTATTTTGTCAAGTATCAAAGAGCTACTACAAACCATGTTGGATTTAGAGTTCCAAATTCATCTATCTATATAGGAGAGAACAGAGAGAAACCTAAATATAAAAACTGCTACTGTAGACCAACGCTTCAACATAGAAGAACAAAATTTGGTGAGCCAAGTGGTATTTGTGTACTGATCATTAGTAACAAGTATCATCAAGATTGGGTGAAAAAATATTTGCTGGTATTTCGGAAACTCGTTATTTCTTAGAAGCTTGGCAACCCCTCTCAATGAAAGTGCTTTTCCACAGTCTGTGCCTAGGGCTACTTGATGAGGAAACAAACCATAGAGACAAAACTGAGAACTCCTTTATTTTGTCAAGTTTCAAAGAGCTACTACAATCCATGTTGGATTTAGAGTTCCAAATTCATCTATCTATATAGGAGAGAAAAGAGGGAAACCTAAATATAAAAACTGCTACTGTAGACGAACGCTTCAACCTAGAAAAACAAAATTTGGTGAGCCAAGTGGGATTTGTTTACTGATCATTACCACCAAGTATCATCAAGATTGGGTGAAAAAATATTTGCTGGTATTTCTCAAAATCATAATTTCTTAGAAGCTTGGCAACCCCTCTCAATGAAAGTGCTTTTCCACAGTCTGTGCCTAGGGCTCCTTGAAGATTAAACAAACCATAGAGACACAACTAAGAACTCCTTTATTTTGTCAAGTTTCAACAGAGCTACTACAAACCATGTTTTATTTAGAGTTCCAAATTCATCTATCTAAATAGGAGAGAACAGAGTGAAACCTAAATATAAAAACTGCTACTGTAGACGAAAGCTTGAAACTAGAAGTAAAAAATTTGGTGAGCCAAGTGGATTTGTGTACTGATCATTACCACCAAGTATCATCAAGTTTGGGTGAAAAAAAATTTGCTGGTATTTCGGAAACTCGTTATTTCTTAGAAGCTTGGTAACCCCTCTCAATGAAAGTGCTTTTCAACAGTCTGTGCCTAAAACTACTTGAAGAGGAAACAAACCATAGAGACAAAACTGAGAACACATTTATTTTGTCAAGTTTCAAAGAGCTACTACAAACCATGTTGGATTTAAAGTTCCAAATTCATCTATCTATATAGGAGAGAACAGAGGGAAACCTAAATATAAAAACTGCTACTGTAGACGAACGCTTCAACCTAGAAGAACAAAATTTGGTGAGCCAAGTGGGATTTGTTTACTGATCATTACCACCACGTATCATCAAGATTGGGTGAAAAAATATTTGCTGGTATTTCTGAAACTCGTTATTTTTTAGAAGCTTGGCAACCAATCTCAATGAAAATGCTTTTCCACAGTCTGTGCCTAGGGCTACTTGGAGAGGAAACAAGCCATAGAGACAAAACTGAGAACTCCTTTATTTTGTCAAGTTTCAAAGAGCTACTACAAACCATGTTGGATTTAGAGTTCCAAATTCATCTATCTATATATGAGAGAACAGAGGGAAACCTAAATATAAAAACTGCTACTGTAGACGAACCCTTCAACCTAGAAGAACAAAATTTGGTGAGACAAGTGGGATTTGTGTCCTGATCATTAATACCAAGTATCATCAAGATTGGGTGAAAAAATATTTGCTGGTATTTCGGAAATTCGTTATTTCTTAGAAGCTTGGCAACCCCTCTCAATGAAAGTGCTTTTCCACAGTCTGTGCCTAGGGCTACTTGAAGAAGAAACAAACCATAGAGTCCAAACTGAGAACTCCTTTATTTTGTCAAGTATCAAAGAGCTACTACAAAACATGTTGGATTTAGAGTTCCAAATTCATCTATCTATATAGGAGAGAACAGAGAGAAACCTAAATATAAAAACTGCTACTGTAGACCAACGCTTCAACATAGAAGAACAAAATTTGGTGAGCTAAGTGGTATTTGTGTACTGATCATTAGTAACAAGTATCATCAAGATTGGGTGAAAAAATATTTGCTGGTATTTCGGAAACTCGTTATTTCTTAGAAGCTTGGCAACCCCTCTCAATGAAAGTGCTTTTCCACAGTCTGTGCCTAGGGCTTCTTGAAGATTAAACAAACCATAGAGACAAAACTAACAACTACTTTATTTTGTCAAGTTTCAACAGAGCTATTACAAACCATGTTTTATTTAGAGTTCCAAATTCATCTATCTAAATAGGAGAGAACAGAGGGAAAACTAAATATAAAAACTGCTACTGTAGACGAAAGCTTAAAACTAGAAGATCAAAATTTGGTGAGCCATGTGGGATTTGTGTACTGATCATTACCTCCCAGTATCATCAAGTTTGGGTGAAAAAATATTTGCTGGTATTTCGGAAACTCGTTATAACTTAGATGCTTGGCAACCCATCTCAATGAAAGTGCTTTTCCAGAGTCTGTACCTAGGGCTACTTGAAGAGGAAACAAACCATAGAGACAAAACTGAGAACTACTTCATTTTGTCAAGTTTCAACGAGCTACTACAAACCATGTTGGGTTTACAGTTCCAAATTCATCTATCTATATAGGAGAGAACAGATAAACCTAAATATAAAAACTGCTACTCTAGACGAAAACTTCAACCTAGAAGAACAAAATTTGGTGAGCCAAGTGGGATTTGTGTACTGATCATTACCACCAAGTATCATCAAGATTGGGTAAAAAAATATTTGCTGGTATTTCGGAAACCTATTATTTCTTAGAAGCTTGCAAACCATCTCAATGAAAGTGCTTTTTCAGAGTCTGTGCCTAGGGCTACTTGAAGAGGAAACAAACCATAGAGACAAAACTGAGAACTCCTTTATTTTGTCAAGTTTCAAAGAGCTACTACAAATCATGTTGGATTTAGAGTTCCAAATTCATCTATCTATATAGGAGAGAACAGAGGGAAGCCTAAATATAAAAACTGCTATTGTAGACGAACGCTTCAACCTAGAATTAAAAAATTTTGGTGAGCCAAGTGGGATTTGTGTACTGATCATAACCACCAAGTATCATCACGATTGGGTGAAAAAATATTTGCTGGTATTTCGGAAACTCCTTATTTCTTCGAAGCTTGGCAACCCCTCTCAATGAAAGTGCTTTTCCACAGTCTGTGCCTAGGACTACTTGGAGAGGAACAAACCATAGAGACAAAACTGAGAACTCCTTTATTTTGTCAAGTTTCAAAGAGCTACTACAAACCATGTTGGATTTAGAGTTCCAAATTCATCTATCTATATAGGAGAGAACAGAGGGAAACCTAAATATAAAAACTGCTACTGTAGACGAACGCTTCAACGTAGAAAAACAAAATTTAGTGAGCCAAGTGGGATTTGTTTACTGATCATTACCACCAAGTATCATCAAGATTGGGTGAAAAAATATTTGCTGGTATTTCTGAAACTCGTAATTTCTTAAAAGCTTGGCAACAACTCTCAATGAAAGTGCTTTTCCACAGTCAGTGCCTAGGGCTACTTGAAGAGGAAACAAACCATAGAGACAAAACTGAGAACACCTTTATTTTGCCAAGCTTCAAAGAGCTGCTACAAAAAATGTTGAATTTAGCGTTCCAAATTCATCTATCTGTATAGGAGAGAACAGAGTGAAACCTAAATATAAAAACTGCTACTGTAGACGAAAGCTTGAAACTAGAAGTAAAAAATTTGGTGAGCCAAGTGGATTTGTGTACTGATCATTAGCACCAAGTATCATCAAGATTGGGTGAAAAAATGTTTGGTGGTATTTCGGAAACTCGTTATTTCTTAGAAGCTTGGCAACCCCTCTCAATGAAAGTGCTTTTCCACAGTCTGTGCCTAGGGCTCCTTGAAGATTAAACAAACCATAGAGACACAACTAAGAACTCCTTTATTTTGTCAAGTTTCAACAGAGCTACTACAAACCATGTTTTATTTAGAGTTCCAAATTCATCTATCTAAATAGGAGAGAACAGAGTGAAACCTAAATATAAAAACTGCTACTGTAGACGAAAGCTTGAAACTAGAAGTAAAAAATTTGGTGAGCCAAGTGGATTTGTGTACTGATCATTACCACCAAGTATCATCAAGTTTGGGTGAAAAAAAATTTGCTGGTATTTCGGAAACTCGTTATTTCTTAGAAGCTTGGCAACCCCTCTCAATGAAAGTGCTTTTCAACAGTCTGTGCCTAGGGCTACTTGAAGAGGAAACAAACCATAGAGACAAAACTGAGAACACATTTATTTTGTCAAGTTTCAAAGAGCTACTACAAACCATGTTGGATTTAAAGTTCCAATTTCATCTATCTATATAGGAGAGAACAGAGGGAAACCTAAATATAAAAACTGCTACTGTAGACGAACGCTTCAACCTAGAAGAACAAAATTTGGTGAGCCAAGTGGGATTTGTTTACTGATCATTACCACCAAGTATCATCAAGATTGGGTGCAAAAATATTTGCAGGTATTTCTGAAACTCGTAATTTCTTAGAAGCTTGGCAACCCCTCTCAATGAAAATGCTTTTACATAGTCTGTGCCTAGGGCTACTTGAAGAGGAAACAAACCATAGAGACAAAACTGAGAACTCCTTTATTTTGTCAAGTTTCAAAAAGCTACTACAAAAAATGTTGGATTTAGAGTTCCAAATTCATCTATCTGTATAGGAGAGAGCAGAGTGAAACCTAAATATAAAAACTGCTACTTAGACGTACGCTTCAACCTAGAAGAACAAAATTTGATGAGGAAGTGGGATTTGTGTACTGATCATTACCACCAAGTATCATCAAGATTGGGTGAAAAAATATTTGCTGGTATTTCGGAAAATCGTTGTTTCTAAGAAGCTTGGCAACCCCTCTCAATGAAAGTGCTTTTCCACAGTCTGTGCCTAAGGCTCCATGAAGATTAAACAAACCATAGAGACAAAACTGAGACCTCCTTTATTTTGTCAAGTTTCAAAGAGCTACTAAAAACCATGTTTTATTTAGAGTTCCAAATTCATCTTTCTATATAGAAGAGAAGAGAGGGAAACCTATATATAAAAACTGCTACTGTAGACGAATGCTTCAAACTAGAAGAACAAAATTTGGTGAGCTAAGTGGGACTTGTGTACTGATCATTACCCCCACGTATCATCAAGATTGGGTGAAAAAATATTTGCTGGTATTTCGGAAACTAATTATTTCTTCGAAGCTTGGCAAACCATCTCAATGAAAGTTCTTTTCCACAGTCTGTGCCTAGGGCTACTTGAAGAGGAAACAAACCATAGAGACAATACTGGGAACTCCTCTATTTTGTCAAGTTTCACAGAGGTACTACAAACCATGTTGGATTTAGTATTCCAAATTCATCTATCTATATAGGAGAGAACAGAGGGAAGCCTAAATATAAAAACTGCTACTGTGGATGAACGCGTCAACCTAGAAGTACAAAATTTGGTGAGCCAAGTGGGATTTGTGTACTGATCATTACCACGAAGTATCATCAAGATTGGGTGAAAAAATATTTGCTCGTATTTCGGAAACTCGTACTTTCTTATTAGCATAGCAAACCCTCTCAATGAAAGTGCTTTTTCCACAGTCTGTGCCTAGGGCTACTTGATTAGGAACAAACCATAGAGACAAAACTGAGAACTCCTTTATTTTGTCAAGTTTCAAAGAGCTACTAAAAACCATGTTGGATTTAGAGTTCCAAATTCCTCTATCTATATAGGAGAGAACAGAGGGAAACCTAAATGTAAAAAGTGCTATTGTAGACGAACGCTTCAACCTAGAAAAACAAAATTTGGTGAACCAAGTGGGAAATGTGTACTGATCATTAGCACCAAGTATCATCAAGATTGGTTGAAAAAATATTTGGTGGTATTTCGGAAACTCGTTATTTCTTAGAAGCTTGGCAACCCCTCTCAATGAAAGTGCTTTTCCACAGTCTCTGCCTAGGGCTACTTGAAGAGGAAACAAACCATAGAGACAAAACTGAGAACTCCTTTATTTTGTCAAGTTTCAAAGAGCAACTACAAACCATGTTGGATTTCGAGTTCCAAATTCATCTATTTATATAGGAGAGAACAGAGGGAAACCTAAATATAAAAACTGCTACTGTAGACGAACGCTTCAACCTAGAAGAACAAAATTTTTTGAGCCAAGTGGGATTTGTGTACTGATCATTAGCACCAAGTATCATCAAGATTGGGGGAAAAAATATTTGCTGGTATTTCGGAAACTAATTATTTCTTAGAAGCTTGGCAAACCATCTCAATGAAAGTTCTTTTCCACAGTCTGTGCCTAGGGCTACTTGAAGAGGAAACAAACCATAGAGACAATACTGGGAACTCCTCTATTTTGTCAAGTTTCACAGAGGTACTACAAACCATGTTGGATTTAGTGTTCCAAATTCATCTATCTATACAGGAGAGAACAGAGGGAAGCCTAAATATAAAAACTGCTACTGTGGATGAACGCTTCAACCTAGAAGTACAAAATTTGGTGAGCCAAGTGGGATTTGTGTACTGATCATTACCACGAAGTATCATCAAGATTGGGTGAAAAAATATTTGCTCGTATTTCGGAAACTCGTACTTTCTTATAAGCTTAGCAACCCCTCTCAATGAAAGTGCTTTTTCCACAGTCTGTGCCTAGGGCTACTTGATTAGGAACAAACCATAGAGACAAAACTGAGAACTCCTTTATTTTGTCAAGTTTCAAAGAGCTACTAAAAACCATGTTGGATTTAGAGTTCCAAATTCATCTATCTATATAGGAGAGAACAGAGGGAAACCTAAATGTAAAAAGTGCTATTGTAGACGAACGCTTCAACCAAGAAAAACAAAATTTGGTGAACCAAGTGGGAAATGTGTACTGATCATTAGCACCAAGTATCATCAAGATTGGTTGAAAAAATATTTGCTGGTATTTCGGAAACTCTTTATTTCTTAGAAGCTTGGCAACCCCTCTCAATGAAAGTGCTTTTCCACAGTCTGTGCCTAGGGCTACTTGAAGAGGAAACAAACCATAGAGACAAAACTGAGAACTCCTTTATTTTGTCAAGTTTCAAAGAGCTAATACAAACCATGTTGAATTTAGAGTTAAAATTCATCTATTTATATAGGAGAGAACAGAGGGAAACCTAAATATAAAAACTGCTACTGTAGACGAACGCTTCAACCTAGAAGAACAAAATTTTTGAGCCAAGTGGGATTTGTGTACTGATCATTAGCACCAAGTATCATCAAGATTGGGGGAAAAAATATTTGCTGGTATTTCGGAAACTAATTATTTCTTAGAAGCTTGGCAAACCATCTCAATGAAAGTGCTTTTCCACAGTCTGTGCCTAGGGCTACTTCAAGAGGAAACAAACCATAGAGACAAAACTGAGAACTCCTCTATTTTGTCAAGTTTCACAGAGCTACTACAAAACAATGTTGGATTTAATGTTCCAAATACATCTATCTATATAGGAGAGAACAGAGGGAAGCCTAAATATAAAATCTGCTACTGAAGACGAACGCTTCAACCTAGAAGTACAAAATTTGGGGAGCCAAGTGGGATTTGTGTACTGATCATTAGCATCAAGTATCATCAAGATTGGGTGAAAAAATATTTGCTGGTATTTCGGAAACTCGTAATTTCTTATAAGCTTTGCAACCTCCCTCAATGAAAGTGCTTTCCACAGTCTGTGCCTAGGGCTACTTGAAGAGGAACAAACCATAGAGACAATACTGAGAACCCCTTTATTTTGTCAAGATTCAAAGAGCTACAAAAAACCATGTTGGATTTAGAGTTCCAAATTCATCTATCTATATATGAGAGAACAGAGGGAAACCTAAATATAAAAACTGCTACTGTAGACGAACGCTTCAACCTAGAAGAACAAAATTTGGTGAGCCAAGTGGGATTTGTGTACTGATCATGAACACCAAGTATCATCAAGATTGGGTGAAAAAATATTTGATGGTATTTCGGAAACTCGTAATTTCTTAGAAGCTTGGCATCCCCTCTCAATTAAAGTGCTTTTTCACAGTCTGTGCCTAGGGCTACTTGAAGAAGAAACAAATCATAAAGACAAAACTGAGAACTCCTTTATTTTGTCAAGTTTCAAATAGCTACTACAAACCATGTTGGATTTACAGTTCCAAATTCATCTATCTATATAGGAGAGAACAGAGAGAAACCTAAATATAAAAACTGCTACTGTAGACGAACGCTTCAACCTAGAAGAACAGAATTTGGTGAGCCAAGTGGGATTTGTGTACTGATCATTAGCAAAAATATCATCAAGATTGGATGAAAAAATATTTGGTGGTAATTCGGAAACTCGTTATTTCTTAGAAGCTTGGCAACCCCTCTCAATGAAAGTGCTTTTCCACAGTCTGTGCCTAGGGCTACTTGAAGATTAAACAAACCATAGAGACAAAACAAAGAACTCCTTTATTTTGTCAAGTTTCAACAGAGCTACTACAAACCATGTTTTATTTAGAGTTCCAAATTCATCTATCTAAATAGGAGAGAACAGAGGGAAACCTAAATATAAAAACTGCTAGTGTAGACGAAAGCTTCAAACTAGAAGAACAAAATTTGGTGAGCCAAGTGGGATTTGTGTACTGATCATTACCACGAAGTATCATCAAGTTTGGGTGAATAAATATTTGCTGGTATTTCGGAAACTCGTTATTTCTTAGATGCTTGGCAACCCATCTCAATGAATGTGCTTTTCCACAGTCTGTGGCTAGGGCTACTTGAAGAGGAAACAAACCATAGAGACAAAACTGAGAACTCCTTTATTTTGTCAAGTTTCAAAGAGCTACTACAAACCATGTTGGATTTAGAGTTCCAAATTCATCTATCTATATAGGAGAGAACAGAGGGAAACCTAAATATACAAACTGCTACTGTAGACGAATGCTTCAACCTAGAAGTACAAAATTTGGTGCCAGGTGGGATTTGTGTTCTGATCATTACCACCAAGTATCATCAAGATTGGGTGAAAAAATATTTGCTGGTATTTCGGGAACTCGTAATTTCTTCGAAGCTTGGCAACCACTCTCAATGAAAGTGCTTTTCCACAGTCTGTGCCTAGGGCTACTTGAAGAGGAAACAAACCATAGAGAAAAAACGGAGAACTCCTTTATTTTGTCAAGTTTCAAAGAGCTAATACAAACCATGTTGGATTTAGGTTCCAAATTCATCTATCTATATATGAGAGAACAGAGTGAAACCTAAATATAAAAACTGCTACTGTAGACGAACGCTTCAACCTAGAAGAACAAAATTTGGTGAGCCAAGTGGGATTTGTGTACTGATCATTACCACCCAGTATCATCAAGATTGGGTGAAAAAATATTTGCTGGTATTTCGGAAACTCGTTATTTCTTAGAAGCTTGGCAGACCATCTCAATGAAAGTGCTTTTCCACAGTGTGTGCCTAGGGCTACTTGAAGAGGAAACAAACCATAGAGACAAAACTGAGAACTCCTTTATTTTTTCAAGTTTCAAAGACCTACTACAAACCATGTTTTATTTAGAGTTCCAAATTCATCTATCTATATAGGAGAGAACAGAGGGAAACCAAAATATAAAAACTGCTACTGTAGATGAACGCTTCAACCTAGCAGAACAAAATTTGGTGAGCCAAGTGGGATTTGTGTACTGATCATTACCACCAAGTATCATCAAGATTGGGTGAAAAAATATTTGCTGGTATTACGGAAACTCGTTATTTCTTAGAAGCTTGGCAACCCATCTCAATGAAAGTGCATTTCCACAGTGTGTGCCTAGGGCTACTTGAAGACGAAACAAACCATAGAGACAAAACTGAGAACTCCTTTATTTTGTCAAGTTTCAAAGACCTACTACAAACCATGTTGGATTGAGAGTTCCAAATTCATCTAACTATATAGGAGAGAACAGAGGGAAACCTAAATATAAAAACTGCTACTGAAGACGAACGCTTCAACCTAGAAGAACAAAATTTGGTGAGCCAAGTGGGGTTTGTGTACTGATCATTGCCACCAAGTATTATCAAGATTGGGTGAAAAAATATTTGCTGGTATTTCGGAAACTCGTTATTTCTTAGAAGCTTGGCAACCCCTCTCAATGAAAGTGCTTTTCCACAGTCTGTGTCAAGGGCTCCTTGAAGATTAAACAAACCATAGAGACAAAACTGAGAACTCCTTTATTTTGTCAAGTTTCAAAGACCTACTACAAACCATGTTTTATTTAGAGTTCCAAATTCATCTATCTATATAGGAGAGAACAGAGGGAAACCTATATATAAAAACTGCTACTGTAGACGAACGCTTCAACCTAGAATAACAAAATTTGGTGAGCCAAGTGGGAAATGTGTACTGATCATTAGCACCAAGTATCATCAAGATTGGGTGAAAAAATATTTGCTGGTATTTCGGAAACTCATTATTTCTTAGAAGCTTGGCAACCCCTCTCAATGAAAGTGCTTTTCCACAGTCTATGCCTAGGGCTACTTGAAGACGAAACAAACCATAGAGACAAAACGGAGATCTCCGTTATTTTGTCAAGTTTCAAAGAGCTACTACAAACCATGTTGGATTTAGAGTTCCAAATTCTTCTATCTATATATGAGAGAACAGAGTGAAAAATATAAATATAAAAACTGCTACTGTAGACGAACGCTTCAACCTAGAAGAACAAAATTTGGTGAGCCAAGTGGGATTTGTGTACTGATCATTACCACCAAGTATCATCAAGATTGGGTGAAAGAATATTTGCTGGTATTTCGGAAACTCGTTATTTCTAGAAGCTTGGCAGACCATCTCAATGAAAGTGCTTTTCCACAGTGTGTGCCTAGGGCTACTTGAAGAGTAAACAAACCATAGAGACAAAACTGAGAAATCCTTTATTTTGTCCAGTTTCAAAGAGCTACTACAAACCATGTTGGATTTAGAGTTCCAAATTCATCTATCTATATAGGAGAGAACAGAGGGTAACCTAAATATAAAAACTGCTATTGTAGATGAACGCTTCAACCTAGAAGAACAAAATTCGGTGAGCCAAGTGGGATTTGTGTACTTATCATTACCACCAAGTATCATCAAGATTGGGTGAAAAAATATTTGCTGGTATTTCGGAAACTCGTTATTTCTTAGAAGCTTGGAACCCATCTCAATGAAAGTGCATTTCCACAGTGTGTGCCTAGGGCTACTTGAAGAGGAAACAAACCATAGAGACAAAACTGAGAACTCCTTTATTTTGTCAAGTTTCAAAGAGCTACTACAAACCATGTTGGATTTAGAGTTCCAAATTCATCTAACTATATAGGAGAGAACAGAGGGAAACCTAAATATAAAAACTGCTACTGAAGACGAACGCTTCAACCTAGAAGAACAAAATTTGGTGAGCCAAGTGGGGTTTGTGTACTGATCATTGCCACCAAGTATTATCAAGATTGGGTGAAAAAATATTTGCTGGTATTTCGGAAACTCGTTATTTCTTAGAAGCTTGGCAACCCCTCTCAATGAAAGTGCTTTTCCACAGTCTGTGCCTAGGACTCCTTGAAGATTAAACACACCATAGAGACAAAACTGAGAACTCCTTTATTTTGTCAAGTTTCAAAGACCTACTACAAACCATGTTTTATTTAGAGTTCCAAATTCATCTATCTATATAGGAGAGAACAGAGGGAAACCTAAATATAAAAACTCTACTGTAGATGAACGCTTCAACCTAGCAGAACAAAATTTGGTGAGCCAAGTGGGATTTGTGTACTGATCATTACCACCAAGTATCATCAAGATTGGTTAAAAAAATATTTGCTGGTATTTCGGAAACTCGTTATTTCTTAGAAGCTTGGCAACCCATCTCAATGAAAGGGCATTTCCACAGTGTGTGCCTAGGGCTACTTGAAGACGAAACAAACCATAGAGACAAAACTGAGAACTCCTTTATTTTGTCAAGTTTCAAAGAGCTACTACAAACCATGTTGGATTTAGAGTTCCAAATTCATCTAACTATATAGGAGAGAACAGAGGGAAACCTAAATATAAAAACTGCTACTGAAGACGAACGCTTCAACCTAGAAGAACAAAATTTGGTGAGCCAAGTGGGGTTTGTGTACTGATCATTGCCACCAAGTATTATCAAGATTGGGTGAAAAAATATTTGCTGGTATTTCGGAAACTCGTTATTTCTTAGAAGCTTGGCAACCCCTCTCAATGAAAGTGCTTTTCCACAGTCTGTGCCTAGGGCTCCTTGAAGATTAAACAAACCATAGAGACAAAACTGAGAACTCCTTTACTTTGTCAAGTTTCAAAGACCTACTACAAACCAAGTTTTATTTAGAGTTCCAAATTCATCTATCTATATAGGAGAGAACAGAGGGAAACCTAAATATAAAAACTGCTACTGTAGATGAACGCTTCAACCTAGCAGAACAAAATTTGGTGAGCCAAGTGGGATTTGTGTACTGATCATTACCCCCAAGTATCATCAAGATTGGGTGAAAAAATATTTGCTGGTATTTCGGAAAATCGTTATTTCTTAGAAGCTTGGCAACCCATCTCAATGAAAGTGCATTTCCACAGTGTGTGCCTAGGGCTACTTGAAGAGGAAACAATCAATAGAGACAAAACTGAGAACTCCTTTATTTTGTCAAGTTTCAAAGAGCTACTACAAACCATGTTGGATTTAGAGTTCCAGATTCATCTAACTATATAGGAGAGAACAGAGGGAAACCTAAATATAAAAACTGCTACTGAATACGAACGCTTCAACCTAGAAGAACAAAATTTGGTTAGCCAAGTGGGGTTTGTGTACTGATCATTGCCACCAAGTATTATCAAGATTGGGTGAAAAAATATTTCCTGGTATTTCGGAAACTCGTTATTTCTTAAAAGCTTGGCAACCCCTCTCAATGAAAGTGCTTTTCCACAGTCTGTGCCAAGGGCTCCTTGAAGATTAAACAATCCATAGAGACAAAACTGAGAACTCCTTTATTTTGTCAAGTTTCAAAGACCTACTACAAACCATGTTTTATTTAGAGTTCCAAATTCCTCTATCTATATAGGAGAGAACAGAGGGAAACCTATATATAAAAACTGCTACTGTAGACGAACGCTTCAACCTTGAATAACAAAATTTGGTGAGCCAAGTGGGAAATGTGTACTGATCATTAGCACCAAGTATCATCAAGATTGGGTGAAAAAATATTTGCTGGTATTTCGGAAACTCGTTTTTTCTTAGAAGCTTGGCAACCCCTCTCAATGAAAGTGCTTTTCCACAGTCTGTGCCTAGGGCTACTTGAAGACGAAACAAACCATAGAGACAAAACGGAGAACTCCGTTATTTTGTCAAGTTTCAAAGAGCTACTACAAACCATGTTGGATTTAGAGTTCCAAATTCATCTATCTATATATGATAGAACAGAGTGAAACCTAAATATAAAAACAGCTACTGTAGACGAACGCTTCAACCTAGAAGAACCAAATTTGGAGAGCCAAGTGGGATTTGTGTACTGATCATTACCACCAAGTATCATCAAGATTGGGTGAAAAAATATTTGCTGGTATTTCGGAAACTCGTTATTTCTAGAAGCTTGGCAGACCATCTCAATGAAAGTGCTTTTCCACAGTGTGTGCCTAGGGCTACTTGAAGAGGAAACAAACCATAGAGACAAAACTGAGAAATCCTTTATTTTGTCCAGTTTCAAAGAGCTACTACAAACCATGTTGGATTTAGAGTTCCAAATTCATCTATCTATATAGGAGAGAACAGAGGGAAACCTAAATATAAAAACTGCTATTGTAGATGAACGCTTCAACCTACAAGAACAAAATTTGGTGAGCCAAGTGGGATTTGTGTACTTATCATTACCACCAAGTATCATCAAGATTGGGTGAAAAAATATTTGCTGGTATTTCGGAAACTCGTTATTTCTTAGAAGCTTGGCAACCCATCTCAATGAAAGTGCATTTCCACAGTGTGTGCCTAGGGCTACTTGAAGAGGAAACAAACCATAGAGACAAAACTGAGAACTCCTTTATTTTGTCAAGTTTTATAGAGCTACTACAAACCATGTTGGATTTAGAGTTCCAAATTCATCTAACTATATAGGAGAGAACAGAGGAAACCTAAATATAAAAACTGCTACTGAAGACGAACGCTTCAACCTAGAAGAACAAATTTGGTGAGCCAAGTGGGGTTTGTGTACTGATCATTGCCACCAAGTATTATCAAGATTGGGTGAAAAAATATTTGCTGGTATTTCGAAACTCGTTATTTCTTAGAAGCTTGGCAACCCCTCTCAATGAAAGTTCTTTTCCACAGTCTGTGCCTAGGACTCCTTGAAGATTAAACACACCATAGAGACAAAACTGAGAACTCCTTTATTTTGTCAAGTTTCAAAGACCTACTACAAACCATGTTTTATTTAGAGTTCCAAATTCATCTATCTATATAGGAGAGAACAGAGGAAACCTAAATATAAAAAGTGCTACTGTAGATGAACGCTTCAACCTAGCAGAACAAAATTTGGTGAGCCAAGTGGGATTTGTGTACTGACCATTAAACCAAGTATCATCAAGATTGGTTAAAAAAATATTTGCTGGTATTTCGGAAACTCGTTATTTCTTAGAAGCTTGGCAACCCATCTCAATGAACGTGCATTTCCACAGTGTGTGCCTAGGGCTACTTGAAGAGGAAACAATCCATAGAGACAAAACTGAGAACTCCTTTATTTTGTCAAGTTTCAAAGAGCTACTACAAACCATGTTGGATTTAGAGTTCCAGATTCATCTAACTATATAGGAGAGAACAGAGAGAAACCTAAATATAAAAAACTGCTACTGAAGACGAACGCTTCAACCTAGAAGAAAAAAATTTGGTTAGCCAAGTGGGGTTTGTGTACTGATCATTGCCACCAAGTATTATCAAGATTGGGTGAAAAAATATTTGCTGGTATTTCGGAAACTCGTTATTTCTAGGAAGCTTGGCAGACCATCTCAATGAAAGTGCTTTTCCACAGTGTGTGCCTAGGGCTACTTGAAGAGGAAACAAACCATAGAGACAAAACTGAGAAATCCTTTATTTTGTCAAGTTTCAAAGAGCTACTACAAACCATGTTGGATTTAGAGTTCCAAATTCATCTATCTATATAGGAGAGAACAGAGGGAAACCTAAATATAAAAACTGCTACTGTAGATGAACGCTTCAACCTAGCAGAACAAAATTTGGTGAGACAAGTGGGATTTGTGTACTGATCATTACACCAAGTATCATCAAGATTGGGTGAAAAAATATTTGCTGGTATTTCGGAAACTCGTTATTTCTTAGAAGCTTGGCAACCCATCTCAATGAAAGTGCATTTCCACAGTGTGTGCCTAGGGCTACTTGAAGACGAAAAAAACCATAGAGACAAAACTGAGAACTCCTTTATTTTGTCAAGTTTCAAAGAGCTATTACAAACCATGTTGGATTTAGAGTTCCAAATTCATCTAACTATATAGGAGAGATCAGAGGGAAACCTAAATATAAAAACTGCTACTGAAGACGAATGCTTCAACCTAGAAGAACAAAATTTGGTGAGCCAAGTGTGGTTTGTGTACTGATCATTGCCACCAAGTATTATCAAGATTGGGTGAAAAAATATTTGCTGGTATTTCGGAAACTCGTTATTTCTTAGAAGCTTGGCAACCCCTCTCAATGAAAGTGCTTTTCCACAGTCTGTGCCTAGGGCTCCTTGAAGATTAAACAAACCATAGAGACAAAATTGAGAACTCCTTTATTTTGTCAAGTTTCAAAGACCTACTACAAACCATGTTTTATTTAGAGTTCCAAATTCATCTATCTATATAGGAGAGAACAGAGGAAACCTATATATAAAAACTGCTACTGTAGACGAACGCTTCAACCTAGAATAACAAAATTTGGTGAGCCAAGTGGGAAATGTGTACTGATCATTAGCACCAAGTATCATCAAGATTGGGTGAAAAAATAATTTTGCTGGTATTTCGGAAACTCGTTATTTCTTAGAAGCTTGGCAACCCCTCTCAATGAAAGTGCTTTTCCACAGTCTGTGCCTAGGGCTACTTGAAGACGAAACAAACCATAGAGACAAAACGGAGAACTCCGTTATTTTGTCAAGTTTCAAAGAGCTACTACAAACCATGTTGGATTTTAGAGTTCCAAATTCATCTATCTATATATGAGAGAACAGAGTGAAACCTAAATATAAAAACTGCTACTGTAGACGAACGCTTCAACCTAGAAGAACAAAATTTGGTGAGCCAAGTGGGATTTGTGTACTGATCATTACCACCAAGTATCATCAAGATTGGGTGAAAAAATATTTGCTGGTATTTCGGAAACTCGTTATTTCTAGAAGCTTGGCAGACCATCTCAATGAAAGTGCTTTTCCACAGTGTGTGCCTAGGGCTACTTGAAGAGGAAACAAACCATAGAGACAAAACTGAGAAATCCTTTATTTTGTCATATTTCAAAGTGCTACTACAAACCATGTTGAATTTAGAGTTCCAAATTCATCTATCTATATAGGAGAGAACAGAGAGAAACCTAAATATAAAAACTGCTACTGTAGACGAACGCTTCAACCTAGAAGAACAAAATTTGCTGAGCCAAGTGGGATTTGTGTAATGATCATTACCACCAAGTATCATCAAGTTTGGGTGCAAAAATATTTGCTGGTATTTCGGAAACTCGTAATTTCTTATAAGCTTGGCAACCCTCTCAATGAAAGTGCTTTTCCACAGTCTGTGCCTAGGGCTACTTGAAGAGGAAACAAACCATAGAGACAAAACTGAGAACTCCTTTATTTTGTCAAGTTTCAAAGACCTACTACAAACCATGTTTTATTTAGAGTTCCAAATACATCTATCTATATAGGAGAGAACAGAGGGAAACCTATATATAAAAACTGCTACTGTAGACGAACGCTTCAACCTAGAATAACAAAATTTGGTGAGCCAAGTGGGAAATGTGTACTGATCATTACACCAAGTATCATCAAAATTGGGTGAAAAAATATTTGCTGGTATTTCGGAAACTCGTTATTTCTTAGAAGCTTGGCAACCCCTCTCAATGAAAGTGCTTTTCCACAGTCTGTGCCTAGGGCTACTTGAAGACGAAACAAACCATAGAGACAAAACTGAGAACTCCTTTATTTTGTCAAGTTTCAAAGACCTACTACAAACCATGTTTTATTTAGAGTTCCAAATTCATCTATCTATATAGGAGAGAACAGAGGGAAACCTAAATATAAAAAGTGCTACTGTAGATGAACGCTTCAACCTAGCAGAACAAAATTTGGTGAGCCAAGTGGGATTTGTGTACTGATCATTACCACCAAGTATCATCAAGATTGGGTGAAAAAATATTTGCTGGTATTTCGGAAACTCGTTATTTCTTAGAAGATTGGCAACCCATCTCAATGAAAGTGCATTTCCACAGTGTGTGCCTAGGGCTACTTGAAGACGAAAAAAACCATAGAGACAAAACTGAGAACTCCTTTATTTTGTCAAGTTTCAAAGAGCTACTACAAACCATGTTGGATTTAGAGTTCCAATTCATCTAACTATATAGGAGAGAACAGAGGGAAACCTAAATATAAAAACTGCTACTGAAGACGAATGCTTCAACCTAGAAGAACAAAATTTGGTGAGCCAAGTGTGGTTTGTGTACTGATCATTGCCACCAAGTATTATCAAGATTGGGTGAAAAAATATTTGCTGGTATTTCGGAAACTCGTTATTTCTTAGAAGCTTGGCAACCCCTCTCAATGAAAGTGCTTTCCACAGTCTGTGCCTAGGGCTCCTTGAAGATTAAACAAACCATAGAGACAAAACTGAGAACTCCTTTATTTTGTCAAGTTTCAAAGACCTACTACAAACCATGTTTTATTTAGAGTTCCAAATTCATCTATCTATATAGGAGAGAACAAAGGGAAACCTATATATAAAAACTGCTACTGTAGACGAACGCTTCAACCTAGAATAACAAAATTTGGTGAGCCAAGTGGGAAATGTGTACTGATCATTAGCACCAAGTATCATCAAGATTGGGTGAAAAAATATTTGCTGGTATTTCGGAAACTCGTTATTTCTTAGAAGCTTGGCAACCCCTCTCAATGAAATTGCTTTTCCACAGTCTGTGCCTAGGGATACTTGAAGACGAAACAAACCATAGAGAAAAAACGGAGAACTCCGTTATTTTGTCAAGTTTCAAAGAGCTACTACAAACCATGTTGGATTTAGAGTTCCAAATTCATCTATCTATATATGAGAGAACAGAGTGAAACCTAAATGTAAAAACTGCTACTGTAGACGAACGCTTCAACCTAGAAGAACAAAATTTGGTGAGCCAAGTGGGATTTGTGTACTGATCATTACCACCAAGTATCATCAAGATTGGGTGAAAAAATATTTGCTGGTATTTCGGAAACTCGTTATTTCTAGAAGCTTGGCAGACCATCTCAATGAAAGTGCTTTTCCACAGTGTGTGCCTAGGGAACTTGAAGAGGAAACAAACCATAGAGACAAAACTGAGAAATCCTTTATTTTGTCATAATTTCAAAGTTGCTACTACAAACCATGTTGAATTTAGAGTTCCAAATTCATCTATCTATATAGGAGAGAACAGAGAGAAACCTAAATATAAAAACTGCTACTGTAGACGAACGCTTCAACCTAGAAGAACAAAATTTGCTGAGCCAAGTGGGATTTGTGTAATGATCATTACCACCAAGTATCATCAAGTTTGGGTGAAAAATATTTGCTGGTAATTCGGAAACTCGTAATTTCTTATAAGCTTGGCAACCCCTCTCAATGAAAGTGCTTTTCCACAGTCTGTGCCTAGGGCTACTTGAAGAGGAAACAAACCATAGAGACAAAACTGAGAACTCCTTTATTTTGTCAAGTTTCAAAGACCTACTACAAACCATGTTTTATTTAGAGTTCCAAATACATCTATCTATATGGGAGAGAACAGAGGGAAACCTATATATAAAAACTGCTACTGTAGACGAACGCTTCAACCTAGAATAACAAAATTTGGTGAGCCAAGTGGGAAATGTGTACTGATCATTAGCACCAAGTATCATCAAGATTGGGTGAAAAAATATTTGCTGGTATTTCGGAAACTCGTTATTTCTTAGAAGCTTGGCAACCCCTCTCAATGAAAGTGCTTTTCCACAGTCTGTGCCTAGGGCTACTTGAAGACGAAACAAACCATAGAGACAAAACGGAGAACTCCGTTATTTTGTCAAGTTTCAAAGAGCTACTACAAACCATGTTGGATTTAGAGTTCCAAATTCATCTATCTATATATGAGAGAACAGAGTGAACCGAAATATAAAAACTGCTACTGTAGACGAACGCTTCAACCTACAAGAACAAAATTGGGTGAGCCAAGTGGATTTGTGTACTGATCATTACCACCAAGTATCATCAAGATTGGGTGAAAAAATATTTGCTGGTATTTCGGAATCTCGTTATTTCTTAGAAGCTTGGCAACCCCTCTCAATGAAAGTGCTTTTCCACAGTCTGTGCCTAGGACTCCTTCAAGATTAAACAAACCATAGAGACAAAACTGAGAACTCCTTTATTTTGTCAAGTTTCAAAGACCTACTACAAACCATGTTTTATTTAGGGTTCCAAATTCATCTATCTATATAGGAGAGAACAGAGGGAAACCTAAATATAAAAACTGCTACTGAAGACGAGAGCTTCAACCTAGAAGAACAAAATTTTGTTAGCCAAGTGGGGTTTGTGTACTGATCATTGCCACCAAGTATTATCAAGATTGGGTGAAAAAATATTTGCTGGTATTTCGGAAACTCGTTATTTCTAGAAGCTTGGCAGACCATCTCAATGAAAGTGCTTTTCCACAGTGTGTGCCTAGGGCTACTTGAAGAGGAAACAAACCATAGAGACAAAACTGAGAAATCCTTTATTTTGTCAAGTTTCAAAGAGCTACTACAAACCATGTTGGATTTAGAGTTCCAAATTCATCTATCTATATAGGAGAGAACAGAGGGAAACCTAAATATAAAAACTGCTACTGTAGATGAACGCTTCAACCTAGAATAACAAAACTTGGTGAGCCAAGTGGGATTTGTGTACTTATCATTACCACCAAGTATCATCAAGATTGGGTGAAAAAATATTTGCTGATATTTCGGAAACTCGTTATTTCTTAGAAGCTTGGCAACCCATCTCAATGAAAGGGCATTTCCACAGTGTGTGCCTAGGACTACTTGAAGAGGAAACAAACCATAGAGACAAAACTGAGAACTCCTTTATTTTGTCAAGTTTCAAAGAGCTACTACAAACCATGTTGGATTTAGAGTTCCAAATTCATCTAACTATATAGGAGAGAACAGAGGGAAACCTAAATATAAAAACTGCTACTGAAGACGAACGCTTCAACCTAGAAGAACAAAATTTGGTGAGCCAAGTGGGGTTTGTGTACTGATCATTGCCACCAAGTATTAATCAAGATTGGGTGAAAAAATATTTGCTGGTATTTCGGAAACTCGTTATTTCTTAGAAGCTTGGCAACCCCTCTCAATGAAAGTGCATTTCCACAGTGTGTGCCTAGGGCTACTTGAAGACGAAAAAACCATAGAGACAAAACTGAGAACTCCTTTATTTTGTCAAGTTTCAAAGAGCTACTACAAACCATTTGGATTAGAGTTCCAAATTCATCTAACTATATAGGAGAGAACAGAGGGAAACCTAAATATAAAAACTGCTACTGAAGACGAATGCTTCAACCTAGAAGAACAAAATTTGGTGAGCCAAGTGTGTTTGTGTACTGATCATTGCCACCAAGTATTATCAAGATTGGGTGAAAAAATATTTGCTGGTATTTCGGAAACTCGTTATTTCTTAGAAGCTTGGCAACCCCTCTCAATGAAAGTGCGTTTCCACAGTCTGTGCCTAGGGCTCCTTGAAGATTAAACAAACCATAGAGACAAAACTGAGAACTCCTTTATTTTGTCAAGTTTCAAAGACCTACTACAAACCATGTTTTATTTAGAGTTCCAAATTCATCTATCTATATAGGAGAGAACAGAGGGAAACCTATATATAAAAACTGCTACTGTAGACGAACGCTTCAACCTAGAATAACAAAATTTGGTGAGCCAAGTGGGAAATGTGTACTGATCATTAGCACCAAGTATCATCAAGATTGGGTGAAAAATATTTGCTGGTATTTCGGAACTCGTTATTTCTTTAGAAGCTTGGCAACCCCTCTCAATGAAAGTGCTTTTCCACAGTCTGTGCCTAGGGCTACTTGAAGACGAAACAAACCATAGAGACAAAACGGAGAACTCCGTTATTTTGTCAGGTTTCAAAGAGCTACTACAAACCATGTTGGATTTAGAGTTCCAAATTCATCTATCTATATATGAGAGAACAGAGTGAAACCTAAATATAAAAACTGCTACTGTAGACGAACTCTTCAACCTAGAAGAACAAAATTTGGTGAGCCAAGTGGGATTTGTGTACTGATAATTACCACCAAGTATCATCAAGATTGGGTGAAAAAATATTTGCTGGTATTTCGGAAACTCGTTATTTCTAGAAGCTTGGCGGACCATCTCAATGAAAGTGCTTTTCCACAGTGTGTGCCTAGGGCTACTTGAAGAGGAAACAAACCATAGAGACAAAACTGAGAAATCCTTTATTTTGTCATATTTCAAAGTGCTACTACAAACCATGTTGAATTTAGAGTTCCAAATTCATCTATCTATATAGGAGAGAACAGAGAGAAACCTAAATATAAAAACTGCTACTGTAGACGAACGCTTCAACCTAGAAGAAGAAAATTTGCTGAGCCAAGTGGGATTTGTGTACTGATCATTACCACCAAGTATCATCAAGTTTGGGTGAAAAAATATTTGCTGGTATTTCGGAAACTCGTAATTTCTTATAAGCTTGGCAACCCTTCTCAATGAAAGTGCTTTTCCACAGACTGTGCCTAGGGCTACTTGAAGAGGAAACAAACCATAGAGACAAAACTGAGAACTCCTTTATTTTGTCAAGTTTCAAAGAGCTACTACAAACCATGTTGGATTTAGAGTTCCAAATTCATCTATCTATATAGGAGAGAACAGAGAGAAACCTAATAATAAAAACTGCTACTGTAGACGAACGCTTCAACCTAGAAGAACAAAATTTGGTGAGCCAAGTGGGATTTGTGTACTGATCATTACCACCAAGTATCATCAAGATTGGGTGAAAAAATATTTGCTGGATTTCGGAAATTGGTTATTTCTTAGAAGCTTGGCAACCCCTCTCAATGAAAGTGCTTTTCCACAGTCTGTGCCTAGGACTCCTTGAAGATTAAACAAACCATAGAGAAAAAACTGAGAACTCCTTTATTTTGTCAAGTTTCAAAGACCTACTACAAACCATGTTTTATTTAGAGTTCCAAATTCATCTATCTATATAGGAGAGAACAGAGGGAAACCTAAATATATAAACTGCTACTGTAGATGAACGCTTCAACCTAGCAGAACAAAATTTGGTGAGCCAAGTGGGATTTGTGTACTGATCATTACCACCAAGTATCATCAAGATAGGTTAAAAAAATATTTGCTGGTATTTCGGAAACTCGTTATTTCTTAGAAGCTTGGCAACCCATCTCAATGAACGTGCATTTCCACAGTGTGTGCCTAGGGGTACTTGAAGAGGAAACAATCCATAGAGACAAAACTGAGAACTCCTTTAGTTTGTCAAGTTTCAAAGAGCTACTACAAACCATGTTGGATTTAGAGTTCCAGATTCATCTAACTATATAGGAGAGAACAGAGGGAAACCTAAATATAAAAACTGCTACTGAAGACGAACGCTTCAACCTAGAAGAACAAAATTTGGTGAGCCAAGTGGGGTTTGTGTACTGATCATTGCCACCAAGTATTATCAAGATTGGGTGAAAAAATATTTGCTGGTATTTCGGAAACTCGTTATTTCTTAGAAGCTTGGCAACCCCTCTCAATGAAAGTGCTTTTCCACAGTCTGTGCCTAGGGCTCCTTGAAGATTAAACAAACCATAGAGACAAAACTGAGAACTCCTTTATTTTGTCAAGTTTCAAAGACCTACTAAAAACCATGTTTTATTTAGAGTTCCAAATTCATCTATCTATATAGGAGAGAACAGAGGGAAACCTAAATATAAAAACTGCTACTGTAGATGAACGCTTCAACCTAGCAGAACAAAATTTGGTGAGCCAAGTGGGATTTGTGTACTGATTATTACCACCAAGTATCATCAAGATTGGGTGAAAAAATATTTGCTGGTATTTCGGAAACTCGTTATTTCTTAGAAACTTGGCAAACAATCTCAATGAAAGTGCTTTTCCACAGTGTGTGCCTAGGGCTACTTGAAGAGGAAACAAACCATAGAGACAAAACTGAGAACTCCTTTATTTTGTCAAGTTTCAAAGAGCTACTACAAACCATGTTGGATTTAGAGTTCCAAATTCATCTAACTATATAGGAGAGAACAGAGGGAAACCTAAATATAAAAACTGCTACTGTAGACGAACGCTTCAACCTAGAAGAACAAAATTTGGTGAGCCAAGTGGGATTTGTGTACTGATCAGTAGCAACAAGTATCATTAAGATTGGGTGAAAAAATATTTGCTGGTATTTTGGAAACTCGTTATTTCTTAGAAGCTTGGCAACCCCTCTCAATGAAAGTGCTTTTCCACAGTGTGTGCCTAGGGCTACTTGAAGAGGAAACAAACCATAGAGACAAAACTGAGAACTCCTTTACTTTGTCAAGTTTCAAAGAGCTACTACAAACCATGTTGGATTTAGAGTTCCAAATTCATCTATCTATATATGAGAGAACAGAATGAAACCTAAATATAAAAACTGCTACTGTAGACGAACGCTTCAACCTAGAAGAACAAAATTTGGTGAGCCAAGTGAGATTTGTGTATTGATCATTACCACCAATGATCAAGAATGGGTGAAAAAATATTTGCTGCTATTTCGGAAACTCGTTATTTCTTAGAAGCTTGGCAGACCATCTCAATGAAAGTCCTTTTCCACAGTTTTTCCTAGGGCTACTTGAAGAGGAAACAAACCATAGAGACAAAACTGAGAACTCCTTTATTTTGTCAAGTTTCAAAGAGCTACTACAAACCATGTTGGATTTAGAGTTCCAAATTCATCTATCTATATAGGAGAGAACAGAGAGAAACCTAAATATAAAAACTGCTATTGTAGACGAACGCTTCAACCTAGAAGAACAAAATTTGGTGTGCCAAGTGGGATTTGTGTACTGATCATTAGCAACAAATATCATCAAGATTGGGTGAAAAAATATTTGCTGGTATTTCGGAAACTCGTTATTTCCTAGAAGCTTGGCAGACCATCTCAATGAAAGTGCTTTTCCACAGTGTGTGCCTAGGGCTACTTGAAGAGGAAACAAACCATAGAGACAAAACTGAGAAATCCTTTATTTTGTCATATTTCAAAGAGCTACTATAAACCATGTTGGATTTAGAGTTACAAATTCATCTAACTATATAGGAGAGAACAGAGGGAAACCTAAATATAAAAACTGCTACTGTAGACAAACGCTTCAACCTAGAATAACAAAATTTGGTGAGCCAAGTGGGAAATGTGTACTGATCATTACCACCAAGTATCATCAAGATTGGGTGAAAAAATATTTGCTGGTATTTCGGAAACTCGTTATTTCTAGAAGCTTGGCAGACCATCTCAATGAAAGTGCATTTCCACAGTGTGTGCCTAGGGCTACTTGAAGAGGAAACAAACCATAGAGACAAAACTGAGAACTCCTTTATTTTGTCAAGTTTCAAAGAGCTACTACAAACCATGTTGTATTTAGAGTTCCAAATTCATCTAACTATATAGGAGAGAACAGAGGGAAACCTAAATATAAAAACTGCTACTGAAGACGAACGCTTCAACCTAGAAGAACAAAATTTGGTGAGCCAAGTGGGGTTTGTGTACTGATCATTGCCACCAAGTATTATCAAGATTGGGTGAAAAAATATTTGCTGGTATTTCGGAAACTCGTTATTTCTTAGAAGCTTGGCAACCCCTCTCAATGAAAGTGCTTTTCCACAGTATGTGCCTAGGGCTCCTTGAAGATTAAACAAACCATAGAGACAAAACTGAGAACTCCTTTATTTTGTCAAGTTTCAAAGACCTACTACAAACCATGTTTTATTTAGAGTTCCAAATTCATCTATCTATATAGGAGAGAACAGAGGGAAACCTAAATATAAAAACTGCTACTGTAGATGAACGCTTCAACCTAGCAGAACAAAATTTGCTGAGCCAAGTGGGATTTGTGTACTGATTATTACCACCAAGTATCATCAAGATTGGGTGAAAAAATATTTGCTGGTATTTCGGAAACTCGTTATTTCTTAGAAGCTTGGCAAACAATCTCAATGAAAGTGCTTTTCCACAGTGTGTGCCTAGGGCTACTTGAAGAGGAAACAAACCATAGAGACAAAACTGAGAACTCCTTTATTTTGTCAAGTTTCAAAGAGCTACTACAAACCATGTTGGATTTAGAGTTCCAAATTCAATTAACTATATAGGAGAGAACAGAGGGAAACCTAAATATAAAAACTGCTACTGTAGACGAACGCTTCAACCTAGAAGAACAAAATTTGGTGAGCCAAGTGGGATTTGTGTACTGATCAGTAGCAACAAGTATCATTAAGATTGGGTGAAAAAATATTTGCTGGTATTTTGGAAACTCGTTATTTCTTAGAAGCTTGGCAACCCCTCTCAATGAAAGTGCTTTTCCACAGTCTGTGCCTAGGGCTACTTGAAGAGGAAACAAACCATAGAGACAAAACTGAGAACTCCTTTATTTTGTCAAGTTTCAAAGAGCTACTACAAACCATGTTGGATTTAGAGTTCCAAATTCATCTATCTATATATGAGAGAACAGAATGAAACCTAAATATAAAAACTGCTACTGTAGACGAACGCTTCAACCTAGAAGAACAAAATTTGGTGAGCCAAGTGAGATTTGTGTATTGATCATTACCACCAATGATCAAGAATGGGTGAAAAAATATTTGCTGCTATTTCGGAAACTTGTTATTTCTTAGAAGCTTGGCAGACCATCTCAATGAAAGTCCTTTTCCAAAGTTTTTCCTAGGGCTACTTGAAGAGGAAACAAACCATAGAGACAAAACTGAGAACTCCTTTATTTTGTCAAGTTTCAAAGAGCTACTACAAACCATGTTGGATTTAGAGTTCCAAATTCATCTAACTATATAGGAGAGAAAAGAGAGAAACCTAAATATAAAAACTGCTACTGTAGACGAACGCTTCAACCTAGAAGAACAAAATTTGGTGTGCCAAGTGGGATTTGTGTACTGATCATTACCACCAAGTATCATCAAGATTGGGTGAAAAAATATTTGCTGGTATTTCGGAAACTCGTTATTTCTAGAAGCTTGGCAGACCATCTCAATGAAAGTGCATTTCCACAGTGTGTGCCTAGGGCTACTTGAAGAGGAAACAAACCATAGAGACAAAACTGAGAACTCCTTTATATTGTCAAGTTTCAAAGAGCTACTACAAACCATGTTGTATTTAGAGTTCCAAATTCATCTAACTATATAGGAGAGAACAGAGGGAAACCTAAATATAAAAACTGCTACTGAAGACGAACGCTTCAACCTAGAAGAACAAAATTTGGTGAGCCAAGTGGGGTTTGTGTACTGATCATTGCCACCAAGTATTATCAAGATTGGGTGAAAAAATATTTGCTGGTATTTCGGAAACTCGTTATTTCTTAGAAGCTTGGCAACCCCTCTCAATGAAAGTGCTTTTCCACAGTCTGTGCCTAGGACTCCTTGAAGATTAAACAAACCATAGAGACAAAACTGAGAACTCCTTTATTTTGTCAAGTTTCAAAGACCTACTACAAACCATGTTTTATTTAGAGTTCCAAAGTCATCTATCTATATAGGAGAGAACAGAGGGAAACCTATATATAAAAACTGCTACTGTAGACGAACGCTTCAACCTAGAAGAACAAAATGTGGTGAGGAAGTGGGATTTGTGTACTGATCATTACCACCAAGTATCATCAAGTTTGGGTGAAAAAATATTTGCTGGTATTTCGGAAACTCGTAATTTCTTATAAGCTTGGCAACCCCTCTCAATGAAAGTGCTTTTCCACAGTCTGTGCCTAGGGCTACTTGAAGAGGAAACAAACCATAGAGACAAAACTGAGAACTCCTTTATTTTGTCAAGTTTCAAAGACCTACTACAAACCATGTTTTATTTAGAGTTCCAAAGTCATCTATCTATATAGGAGAGAACAGAGGGAAACCTAAATATAAAAACTGCTACTGTAGATGAACGCTTCAACCTAGCAGAACAAAATTTGCTGAGCCAAGTGGGATTTGTGTACTGATTATTACCACCAAGTATCATCAAGATTGGGTGAAAAAATATTTGCTGGTATTTCGGAAACTCGTTATTTCTTAGAAGCTTGGCAAACAATCTCAATGAAAGTGCTTTTCCACAGTGTGTGCCTAGGGCTACTTGAAGAGGAAACAAACCATAGAGACAAAACTGAGAACTCCTTTATTTTGTCAAGTTTCAAAGAGCTACTACAAACCATGTTGGATTTAGAGTTCCAAATTCATCTATCTATATAGGAGAGAACAGAGAGAAACCTAAATATAAAAACTGCTAGTGTAGACGAACGCTTCAACCTAGAAGAACAAAATTTGGTGAGCCAAGTGGGATTTGTGTACTGATCATTACCACCAAGTATCATCAAGATTGGGTGAAAAAATATTTGCTGGTATTTCGGAAATTCGTTATTTCTTAGAAGATTGGCAACCCCTCTCAATGAAAGTGCTGATCCACAGTCTGTGCCTAGGGCTACTTGAAGACGAAACAAACCATAGAGAAAAAACTGAGAACTCCTTTATTTTGTCCAGTTTCAAAGAGCTACTACAAACCATGTTGGATTTAGAGTTCCAAATTCATCTATCTATATAGGAGAGAACAGAGGGAAACCTAAATATAAAAACTGCTATTGTAGATGAACGCTTCAACCTAGAATAACAAAACTTGGTGAGCCAAGTGGGATTTGTGTACTTATCATTACCACCAAGTATCATCAAGATTGGGTGAAAAAATATTTGCTGGTATTTCGGAAACTCGTTATTTCTTAGAAGCTTGGCAACCCATCTCAATGAAAGTGCATTTCCACAGTGTGTGCCTAGGGCTACTTGAAGAGGAAACAAACCATAGAGACAAAACTGAGAACTCCTTTATTTTGTCAAGTTTCAAAGAGCTACTACAAACCATGTTGGATTTAGAGTTCCAAATTCATCTAACTATATAGGAGAGAACAGAGGGAAACCTAAATATAAAAACTGCTACTGAAGACGAACGCTTCAACCTAGAAGAACAAAATTTGGTGAGCCAAGTGGGGTTTGTGTACTGATCATTGCCACCAAGTATTATCAAGATTGGGTGAAAAAATATTTGCTGGTATTTCGGAAACTCGTTATTTCTTAGAAGCTTGGCAACCCCTCTCAATGAAAGTGCTTTTCCACAGTCTGTGCCTAGGGCTCCTTGAAGATTAAACAAACCATAGAGACAAAACTGAGAACTCCTTTATTTTGTCAAGTTTCAAAGACCTACTACAAACCATGTTTTATTTAGAGTTCCAAATTCATCTATCTATATAGGAGAGAACAGAGGGAAACCTAAATATAAAAACTGCTACTGTAGATGAACGCTTCAACCTAGCAGAACAAAATTTGGTGAGCCAAGTGGGATTTGTGTACTGATTATTACCACCAAGTATCATCAAGATTGGGTGAAAAAATATTTGTTGGTATTTCGGAAACTCGTTATTTCTTAGAAGCTTGGCTAACAATCTCAATGAAAGTGCTTTTCCACAGTGTGTGCCTAGGGCTACTTGAAGAGGAAACAAACCATAGAGACAAAACTGAGAACTCCTTTATTTTGTCAAGTTTCAAAGAGCTACTACAAACCATGTTGGATTTAGAGTTCCAAATTCATCTAACTATATAGGAGAGAACAGAGGGAAACCTAAATATAAAAACTGCTACTGTAGACGAAGCTTCAACCTAGAAGAACAAAATTTGGTGAGCCAAGTGGGATTTGTGTACTGATCAGTAGCAACAAGTATCATTAAGATTGGGTGAAAAAATATTTGCTGGTATTTTGGAAACTCGTTATTTCTTAGAAGCTTGGCAACCCCTCTCAATGAAAGTGCTTTTCCACAGTCTGTGCCTAGGGCTACTTGAAGAGGAAACAAACCATAGAGACAAAACTCTGAACTCCTTTATTTTGTCAAGTTTCAAAGAGCTACTACAAACCATGTTGGATTTAGAGTTCCAATTTCATCTATCTATATATGAGAGAACAGAATGAAACCTAAATATAAAAACTGCTACTGTAGACGAACGCTTCAACCTAGAAGAACAAAATTTGGTGAGCCAAGTGAGATTTGTGTATTGATCATTACCACCAATGATCAAGAATGGGTGAAAAAATATTTGCTGCTATTTCGGAAACTCGTTATTTTTTAGAAGCTTGGCAGACCATCTCAATGAAAGTGCTTTTCCACAGTCTGTGCCTAGGGCTACTTGAAGAGGAAACAAACCATAGAGACAAAACTGAGAACTCCTTTATTTTGTCAAGTTTCAAAGAGCTACTACAAACCATGTTGGATTTAGAGTTCCAAATTCATCTAACTATATCGGAGAGAAAAGAGAGAAACCTAAATATAAAAACTGCTACTGTAGACGAACGCTTCAACCTAGAAGAACAAAATTTGGTGTGCCAAGTGGGATTTGTGTACTGATCATTAGCAACAAATATCATCAAGATTGGGTGAAAAAATATTTGCTGGTATTTCGGTAACTCGTTATTTCCTAGAAGCTTGGCAGACCATCTCAATGAAAGTGCTTTTCCACAGTGTGTGCCTAGGGCTACTTGAAGAGGAAACAAACCATAGAGACAAAACTGAGAAATCCTTTATTTTGTCATATTTCAAAGAGCTACTATAAACCATGTTGGATTTAGAGTTCCAAATTCATCTAACTAGATAGGAGAGAACAGAGGGAAACCTAAATATAAAAACTGCTACTGTAGACAAACGCTTCAACCTAGAATAACAAAATTTGGTGAGCCAAGTGGGAAATGTGTACTGATCTTTAGCACCAAGTGTCATCAAGATTGGGTGAAAAAATATTTGCTGGTATTTCGGTAACTCGTTATTTCTTAGAAGCTTGGCAACCCCTCTCAATGAAAGTGCTTTTCCACAGTATGTGCCTAGGGCTACTTGAAGAGGAAACAAACCATAGAGACAAAACGGAGAACTCCGTTATTTTGTCAAGTTTCAAAGAGCTACTACAAACCATGTTAGATTTAGAGTTCCAAATTCATCTATCTATATATGAGAGAACAGAGTGAAACCTAAATATAAAAACTGCTACTGTAGACGAACGCTTCAACCTAGAAGAACAAATTTGGTGAGCCAAGTCGGATTTGTGTACTGATCATTACCACCAAGTATCATCAAGATTGGGTGAAAAAATATTTGCTGGTATTTCGGAAACTCGTTATTTCTAGAAGCTTGGCAGACCATCTCAATGAAAGTGCATTTCCACAGTGTGTGCCTAGGGCTACTTGAAGAGGAAACAAACCATAGAGACAAAACTGAGAACTCCTTTATTTTGTCAAGTTTCAAAGAGCTACTACAAACCATGTTGTATTTAGAGTTCCAAATTCATCTAACTATATAGGAGAGAACAGAGGGAAACCTAAATATAAAAACTGCTACTGAAGACGAACGCTTCAACCTAGAAGAACAAAATTTGGTGAGCCAAGTGGGGTTTGTGTACTGATCATTGCCACCAAGTATTATCAAGATTGGGTGAAAAAATATTTGCTGGTATTTCGGAAACTCGTTATTTCTTAGAAGCTTGGCAACCCCTCTCAATGAAAGTGCTTTTCCACAGTCTGTGCCTAGGACTCCTTGAAGATTAAACAAACCATAGAGACAAAACTGAGAACTCCTTTATTTTGTCAAGTTTCAAAGACCTACTACAAACCATGTTTTATTTAGAGTTCCAAAGTCATCTATCTATATAGGAGAGAACAGAGGGAAACCTATATATAAAAACTGCTACTGTAGACGAACGCTTCAACCTAGAAGAACAAAATTTGGTGAGGAAGTGGGATTTGTGTACTGATCATTACCACCAAGTATCATCAAGATTGGGTGAAAAAATATTTGCTGGTATTTCGGAAACTCGTTATTTCTTAGAAGCTTGGCAACCCATCTCAATGAAAGTGCATTTCCACAGTGTGTGCCTAGGGCTACTTGAAGAGGAAACAAACCATAGAGACAAAACTGAGAACTCCTTTATTTTGTCAAGTTTCAAAGAGCTACTACAAACCATGTTGGATTTAGAGTTCCAAATTCATCTAACTATATAGGAGAGAAAAGAGAGAAACCTAAATATAAAAACTGCTACTGTAGACGAACGCTTCAACCTAGAAGAACAAAATTTGGTGTGCCAAGTGGGATTTGTGTACTGATCATTAGCAACAAATATCATCAAGATTGGGTGAAAAAATATTTGCTGGTATTTCGGAAACCCGTTATTTCCTAGAAGCTTGGCAGACCATCTCAATGAAAGTGCTTTTCCACAGTGTGTGCCTAGGGCTACTTGAAGAGGAAACAAACCATAGAGACAAAACTGAGAAATCCTTTATTTTGTCATATATCAAAGAGCTACTACAAACCATGTTGTATTTAGAGTTCCAAATTCATCTAACTATATAGGAGAGAACAGAGGGAAACCTAAATATAAAAACTGCTACTGTAGACAAACGCTTCAACCTAGAAGAACAAAATTTGGTGAGCCAAGTGGGGTTTGTGTACTGATCATTGCCACCAAGTATTATCAAGATTGGGTGAAAAAATATTTGCTGGTATTTCGGAAACTCGTTATTTCTTAGAAGCTTGGCAACCCCTCTAAATGAAAGTGCTTTTCCACAGTCTGTGCCTAGGACTCCTTGAAGATTAAACAAACCATAGAGACAAAACTGAGAACTCCTTTATTTTGTCAAGTTTCAAAGACCTACTACAAACCATGTTTTATTTAGAGTTCCAAAGTCATCTATCTATATAGGAGAGAACAGAGGGAAACCTATATATAAAAACTGCTACTGTAGACGAACGCTTCAACCTAGAATAACAAAATTTGGTGAGGAAGTGGGATTTGTGTACTGATCATTACCACCAAGTATCATCAAGTTTGGGTGAAAAAATATTTGCTGGTATTTCGGAAACTCGTAATTTCTTATAAGCTTGGCAACCCCTCTCAATGAAAGTGCTTTTCCACAGTCTGTGCCTAGGGCTACTTGAAGAGGAAACAAACCATAGAGACAAAACTGAGAACTCCTTTATTTTGTCAAGTTTCAAAGAGCTACTACAAACCATGTTGGATTTAGAGTTCCAAATTCATCTATCTATATAGGAGAGAACAGAGAGAAACCTAAATATAAAAACTGCTAGTGTAGACGAACGCTTCAACCTAGAAGAACAAAATTTGGTGAGCCAAGTGGGATTTGTGTACTGATCACTACCACCAAGTATCATCAAGATTGGGTGAAAAAATATTTGCTGGTATTTCGGAAATTCGTTATTTCTTAGAAGATTGGCAACCCCTCTCAATGAAAGTGCTGATCCACGGTCTGTGCCTAGGGCTACTTGAAGACGAAACAAACCATAGAGAAAAAACTGAGAACTCCTTTATTTTGTCCAGTTTCAAAGAGCTACTACAAACCATGTTGGATTTAGAGTTCCAAATTCATCTATCTATATAGGAGAGAACAGAGGGAAACCTAAATATAAAAACTGCTATTGTAGATGAACGCTTCAACCTAGAATAACAAAACTTGGTGAGCCAAGTGGGATTTGTGTACTTATCATTACCACCAAGTATCATCAAGATTGGGTGAAAAAATATTTGCTGGTATTTCGGAAACTCGTTATTTCTTAGAAGCTTGGCAACCCCATCTCAATGAAAGTGCATTTCCACAGTGTGTGCCTAGGGCTACTTGAAGAGGAAACAAACCATAGAGACAAAACTGAGAACTCCTTTATTTTGTCAAGTTTCAAAGAGCTACTACAAACCATGTTGGATTTAGAGTTCCAAATTCATCTAACTATATAGGAGAGAACAGAGGGAAACCTAAATATAAAAACTGCTACTGAAGACGAACGCTTCAACCTAGAAGAACAAAATTTGGTGAGCCAAGTGGGGTTTGTGTACTGATCATTGCCACCAAGTATTATCAAGATTGGGTGAAAAAATATTTGCTGGTATTTCGGAAACTCGTTATTTCTTAGAAGCTTGGCAACCCCTCTCAATGAAAGTGCTTTTCCACAGTCTGTGCCTAGGGCTCCTTGAAGATTAAACAAACCATAGAGACAAAACTGAGAACTCCTTTATTTTGTCAAGTTTCAAAGACCTACTACAAACCATGTTTTATTTAGAGTTCCAAATTCATCTATCTATATAGGAGAGAACAGAGGGAAACCTAAATATAAAAACTGCTACTGTAGATGAACGCTTCAACCTAGCAGAACAAAATTTGGTGAGCCAAGTGGGATTTGTGTACTGATTATTACCACCACGTATCATCAAGATTGGGTGAAAAAATATTTGCTGGTATTTCGGAAACTCGTTATTTCTTAGAAGCTTGGCTAACAATCTCAATGAAAGTGCTTTTCCACAGTGTGTGCCTAGGGCTACTTGAAGAGGAAACAAACCATAGAGACAAAACTGAGAACTCCTTTATTTTGTCAAGTTTCAAAGAGCTACTACAAACCATGTTGGATTTAGAGTTCCAAATTCATCTAACTATATAGGAGAGAACAGAGGGAAACCTAAATATAAAAACTGCTACTGTAGACAAACGCTTCAACCTAGAAGAACAAAATTTGGTGAGCCAAGTGGGGTTTGTGTACTGATCATTGCCACCAAGTATTATCAAGATTGGGTGAAAAAATATTTGCTGGTATTTCGGAAACTCGTTATTTCTTAGAAGCTTGGCAACCCCTCTAAATGAAAGTGCTTTTCCACAGTCTGTGCCTAGGACTCCTTGAAGATTAAACAAACCATAGAGACAAAACTGAGAACTCCTTTATTTTGTCAAGTTTCAAAGACCTACTACAAACCATGTTTTATTTAGAGTTCCAAAGTCATCTATCTATATAGGAGAGAACAGAGGGAAACCTATATATAAAAACTGCTACTGTAGACGAACGCTTCACCTAGAAGAACAAAATTTGGTGAGGAAGTGGGATTTGTGTACTGATCATTACCACCAAGTATCATCAAGTTTGGGTGAAAAAATATTTGCTGGTATTTCGGAAACTCGTAATTTCTTATAAGCTTGGCAACCCCTCTCAATGAAAGTGCTTTTCCACAGTCTGTGCCTAGGGCTACTTGAAGAGGAAACAAACCATAGAGACAAAACTGAGAACTCCTTTATTTTGTCAAGTTTCAAAGAGCTACTACAAACCATGTTGGATTTAGAGTTCCAAATTCATCTATCTATATAGGAGAGAACAGAGAGAAACCTAAATATAAAAACTGCTAGTGTAGACGAACGCTTCAACCTAGAAGAACAAAATTTGGTGAGCCAAGTGGGATTTGTGTACTGATCACTACCACCAAGTATCATCAAGATTGGGTGAAAAAATATTTGCTGGTATTTCGGAAACTCGTTATTTCTTAGAAGATTGGCAACCCCTCTCAATGAAAGTGCTGATCCACGGTCTGTGCCTAGGGCTACTTGAAGACGAAACAAACCATAGAGAAAAAACTGAGAACTCCTTTATTTTGTCCAGTTTCAAAGAGCTACTACAAACCATGTTGGATTTAGAGTTCCAAATTCATCTATCTATATAGGAGAGAACAGAGGGAAACCTAAATATAAAAACTGCTATTGTAGATGAACGCTTCAACCTAGAATAACAAAACTTGGTGAGCCAAGTGGGATTTGTGTACTTATCATTACCACCAAGTATCATCAAGATTGGGTGAAAAAATATTTGCTGGTATTTCGGAAACTCGTTATTTCTTAGGAAGCTTGGCAACCCATCTCAATGAAAGTGCATTTCCACAGTGTGTGCCTAGGGCTACTTGAAGAGGAAACAAACCATAGAGACAAAACTGAGAACTCCTTTATTTTGTCAAGTTTCAAAGAGCTACTACAAACCATGTTGGATTTAGAGTTCCAAATTCATCTAACTATATAGGAGAGAACAGAGGGAAACCTAAATATAAAAACTGCTACTGAAGACGAAAGCTTCAACCTAGAAGAACAAAATTTGGTGAGCCAAGTGGGGTTTGTGTACTGATCATTGCCACCAAGTATTATCAAGATTGGGTGAAAAAATATTTGCTGGTATTTCGGAAATTCGTTATTTCTTAGAAGCTTGGCAACCCCTCTCAATGAAAGTGCTTTTCCACAG
>NW_027514012.1:0-106911 GCF_048772815.1 Callospermophilus lateralis
CAAAACAACTATAGAACTCAAAATAATACAATCAATAACTTAGACTTAACTGACATATATAGAATATTTCAACCTGCTTCAAGATAATATGCCTTCTTCTCAGCAGTACATGGAGCCTTCTCTAAAATAAACCATATAGTATGCCACAAATGAACTCCTACCAAATACAAAAAAAGTAGAGATACTATCATGCACTTTATCAGATTATAATGGAATGAAATTGAAAATCAGTGATTAAATACAAAATAAAAATTAATCCAACACCTGGAGACTAAACAATATGCTACTTAATGAACAATTGGTTGCATACAATATCAATGGGAGATTAAAAAAAATTCTTAGAGGTAAATGAGGAAATAGATGCAACATATCAAAATATCTGGGACACTATGAAAGCAGTACTATGAAGAAAGTTCATTGCATGGAGTTCATTCTTTAAAAGAAGAAAAAGTCATTGAATAAATTTTCCCACATTACATCTCCAAGTTCTGGCAAAAAGAAGAACAAATCAACAGCAACATCAGTAGAAGGCAAGAAATAATTAAAATTATAGCTGAAATCAATGAAATCAAAACAATAGAAACAATTGAATAATTGACAAAACAATAAGTTGGTTCTTTGGAAAAATAAATAAAATTGACAGACCCTTAGCTACACTAAAGAAGAGAAGAACAGAAAAACTCAAATTACCTGCATATGTGATAGAAAAGGTAACATTAAAACAGACACTACAGAAATACAGAAGATAATTTCAAAGTATTTTGAAAACTTATAATCCAATAAAATAGAAGATATTGAAGGCATTGACAAATTTCTTAACACATACAATTTACCCAGATTGAATCAGGAAGACACACACAATTTAAACAGACCACAATCAAGCAATGAAATAGAAGACGCTATCAGAAGCTTACCAACCAAGAAAAGCCTAGAGCCAGATGAATACACACCCGAGTTTGCCAAGACCTTTAAAGGAGAACTACTATCAAAACTATTCAATTTATTTCAGGAAATAGAAAAAAAGGGAGCACTTTCAAACTCATTCTATGGGGCCAATATCACCCTAATTCCAAAACCAGCAAAGACAAAACAAAAAGAAAAAAGAAAACTTTAGACTAACATTTCTAATGAACATAAATGCAAAAATTATCAATAAAATTCTGAAAAATCAAATACAAAAATATCAAAAAAGATTGTGCACCATGATCAAGTGGGATTCATCCAAAGAATGCAAGGTTGGCTCAACATATGTAAATCAATAAATGTAATTTATCACATCAATAGACCTAAAGATAAGAATTATGTAATCATCTCAATAGATGCAAAAAAAAAAGCATTTGACAAAATACAGCACCCTTTATGTTTCAGACACTAGAAAAACTAGGAATAATGGGAACATATCTAAATATGAAAAATGCTATTTATGCTAAGCCCCAGGTCAACATTATTCTAAATTAAGAAAAATTGAAGGCATTCATTAAAAAAAATGGAACAAGACAGGGATGCTCTCTTTCACCACTTCTATTTAACATAGTTTTTGAAACATTGGCCTGAGCAATTAGACAGACTAAAGAAATTAAAGAGATACATATTGGAGAAGAAGAACTTAAATCAGAACTCATTGATGATGATATAATTCTATACCTAAATTAACCAGGAAGCTTCACCAGAACAATTCTAGATCTAGTAATGGAATTTAGCAAAGTAGCAGGATATAAAAATAAACACTCATATGTCAAAGGCATTTCTGTATATCAGTGACAAATCCTCTGAGTGAGAAATGAAAAAAACTACCCAATTTACAATAGTCTCAAAAAAATACTTGGGAATTAATATAATGAAAGAGGTAAAATATCTGTACAATTAAAGCCACAAAACCCTAAAGAAAGAAATTAAAGAAGACCTTAGAAGATAAAAAAATCTGCATTGCCATTGGATTGGCAGAATTAAAGTTATCAAAATGACCACACTACAAAAAGCACTTTACAAATTTAATGCAATTGATCAAAATCCAAAGTGCATTCCTCATAAAAATAGAAAGAGCAATCATGAAACTTATCTGGAAAAATAAGAGAATAGAATAGCTAAAGCAATCTTTAGCAGGAAGAGTGGCATTACTATACCAGATCTTCAACAATGCAACAGAGCAATGTAACAAAAACAGCATGGTATTGGCACCAAAACAGACTAGTAGACCTGTGGTACTGAATATAGGAACCAGAGACTAACCTGCAAAACTACAATCATATTATATTGTAAAAAAGTGACAAAAAACATGCACTGGAGAAAAGATAACCTCTTCAATAAATGGTGCTGGGAAAACTGGAAATCTATATGAAACAAAATAAAATTAAATCTGTATCTCTCACCATGCACAAAAACTCAACTCAATATAGATCAAGGACATAGGAATTAAATCAAAGTCTCTTTATCTAATAGAAGAAAAATTAGGCCCTAAACTTCATCATGTGAGATTAGGCTCCAACTTCCTTAATAAGACTCCTGTGGCACAAGAATTAAAATCAAGAATCAATAAATTGAAAAACTCAAACTAAAAAGATTCTTCCCACCATAAGAAACAATCTGTGAGGTAAATAAAATACCTATATCTTGGGAGCAAATTTTTCCCCTCACACATCAGATAAGGCATTAATCTCCCAGGTATATAAATAACTCAAAAAGTTAAGCACCAAAAAAATAAAACCCAAATAAACGAATCAATAAATGGGACAAGGACCTGAACAGACGTTTCTCAGGAGAGGATATAAAATCAATAAACAAATACATGAAAAAATGTTCATAATCTCTCGCAATTAGAGAAATGCAAATCAAAACTACTCAAAGATATCATCTCACTCTAGTCAGAATTGCAGCAATTATGAAGACAAACAACAATACCTAAACTGTGGAACCAAATTAGATGCCCTTCAGTATAGGGATGGATAAAACAAAAACGTGATTATATATATAAAATATTCTCTCTATAAATTACTCAGCAATAAAAGAGAATAAAATCATGGCATTTGCAGGTAAATGGATGAAACTGGAGAAGATAATGCTAAGTGAAATTATCAAATCCCAAAAAGACAAATGTCAGAATATTCCTCTGATATGAGGCGACTGACTCAAAGATGGGTGTTGATGGGGAGAATGAGAGAAATAGACAAATTCTATATAGGCCTGAGGGCTGGGAGGGAAAAATAGGGTGCAGATGGTTACAATGATTGTGGAATTTGATAGACATCATTATCCAAAGTACATGTATGAAGACATGAATTGATGTGAACATACTTTATATAGATACAGAGACATAAAAAAATATGCTCTATATGTATATTAAGAATTATTATATATATTCTGCTGTCATGTGTTTAAAAAATAAGTTCAATTAAGTTCAAAAATATTAATGTAGGGACTGAAGTTTTCAAATGTACACCAGTTCTCATAGTACCATTTTAAAAAATAACCCCTGATGGAAAAACCTCAATGTCCAAAAACACATGAAATTATAGGAAAAACACATCATGGGCATACCGTTCAATGTTATGCATATTGGAACAACAACAAAAAAATGGATCAGGAGTAATTCACAACCTTTCAAAAATCATTGCAAGTGACTTATCAGTCATTAATTATCCAATGCTGTAAGACTTTAATGTAGAAGGTGGAATTGAGAGTAGAAACTCTTACAGACAGATAACAGAATGGCAGCTTCCAGGAGCTGAGAAAATAAATCAGGGATATTTTGAGAAGAAGAAAAATCAATGGAATGGATGGTGAATGTTTTCACAATAGTACAAATGTGCTTACTGTCCCTTATCTGCACTCTTAGAAAGCATCAAAAGTTTCAACCAAAAGAATTGGAACAAAATTTTAATGGGTTGCAACTTCTATATGTATATGTATATATATAATATTTGTAAACCAATGATCTTGGTATTAAAAGAAAAGAAAAGATAAAAATGGTAAATTTTCTATTTTGTGTACCTTACCATAACAAGAAGTACACCATGACATTTTTTATGTTAGGTGTAATGTTTCCAGTGCAGAAGGACAAACACCAAAGGTCCTCATTCATTTGTAGAAAGCAATAAGTAAATATAGTAGAACAGAATGGAATAGTAATCACAGGAGAATGGGAAGAGTAGAAATGGACAAATCAAAAGAGATCATTGAAGAGCACAAAGACCAAAATGGAGAAATCACTTCTGGTACTTCTACATCACAGTTGTGTAAGTATTATTGAAAATAACCTAAAATATGTTTCCAAACAAAATTTACACCTGGCAGGTGGCACATGCCTGTAATCCCACTAACTTCACGGACACAGGCAGGAAGATTTTCAGTTCAAAACCAGCCTCAGCAATCCTGTCTCTAAGTAAAATAATAAAAGAGGCCTTGAGGTGTGGCTCAGTGGCTAAGTACCACTGAGTTCTAACCCCAGTGTCAATTAAACAATAAAGAAACAAATAAGCAAATAAATAAATTAGTAAATAGATTTACAATACATAAAAATAATTAACATTTAAAGAGATAAAAATACTTATTTCTATAATCTGATTACTACTACTTATATATATGGACTGAATTATCATAATGTATCCCACAAAATGCATATATAAAATATATATTAAAAAGTTTCCAGTAACTTCATAAACAGCTGTGAAAAAGTTCTCTAAAATAAAAAGAATTTTATCTGTCATGATTCTAAAGATGTCAATATATAATTTGTATACTTTCTCAAAATTATAAAGCATTTTAGTACATTGGGTTCATATCTTTTTTGTTTTTTCTTTTCTTTTCCCACCAATGGCAATGAACCATTAAACCATGCCCCTATTTATATATTTATTTATTCATTCATTCAAAATAGGGTCTCAGTAAATTGCTTTGGCTCTTGCTAGGTTGTTAGAGAGTGGGCTCAATCTTTTGATTCTCCTGCCTCAATCTCCCAAGTAACTGAGATTACAGAAGTGTGCCACATTGCAATTTCTCCAAAGAGGAGGAACTCTAAATATGGATTCAATTAAGCATCAGGCTATGCTGCTCACTCTTTCAAGATTATGTTTCCTTGAGTAGCAACAGTTTCTTCATTTTCTGGGTGATATGTTTCACAAGAAATCAAAATGTAAAATTTAAATGGTAGAAAAATACATGAAAAATGTCTGGCCTTAATAATTCATGCCATGAAAATTATGGAGTTGTAGTATTATTTTAATAAGAAAAAAACTATTAAAGTTGCATTTCTAAATAGATGTCAGTATTTTATGTCATTGAATATATCAAAAGATGTACTGTGGGATATGTTAAATATCATATATATCTTATATTCTACTCCCTCAGAATATTATTCCTTTTGTGAGTAATTTTGGATTTAAAATTGTGACCTCATAAACAAACAACTGAAAATTGATAACTGGTTCAGTTAATTTGTAGATCGGTTGTATATGCATATCTTCTAAATAATGAAATAATCAAAGTAAACACTAATAATTCCTCGATTAATGAACATGTACAATTAGTTGAAATAGTGGGATGCTGTGCCACAGGAGTTCCAGTGAGTGACAAGTACAGAAGAGAAAAAGACATGAAAAGACCCTTCACAAAATAAGCTCTAGAAAGAGCATGAAAACATATGGAAAGATGGTAAACAGCACCTGTCAAATGGGAAATGAAATTAAAATTACTAGCAGATTCCTGTAGCCACTAATAAATGGCACACACTCACACAAAACACAGAATTAACAAATACTGATTGGTTACAGAGTTCAGAAAGTCTCTGATTGTTTCTTGGATGCTGACACAGCCTTCTGGGAAAGAAACATTGTGTTTTTTATCCTTGATAAAGTTACCATATGATCCAATGATCACACTGCCACATTTTATCCACATTTATTAACTGATGACTACAGAAATGGTGTATATGCTACCAAGCCTTGATCTTTTTCCCTGATACCAATTTAAGAAGGAGGAAATGATTTTGAGAAAAAGGCAAAGCAGGTATATTATTGCTTTGCTAGTAAAGGAGAAGCACCTTGCTTTGGCTGAGGTTGCCTTTGAATTCACAATCCTCCTGCCTCATCTTCCTGAGCCACTGAAATTATAGGCATGAGCCACCATTTCTGGCAGAACAAAGGATTTTTTCAAAATAAGCTATTGAAAGTCTGCCTGCCTGAAACATCCTGTAAAGAAATTGTGATTCACTTGTTAATTTGGGAGATAGCTATACCTTAGATCTTCTTGTGCTGTCTTTGAAGTCTGAATTGCTTGGTGCCTCTGGTGGGTGTGTTCTCAAGGCTTTCTGTCCTAGCACCCAAGTTACAAAACATTAGAGATAGAGGTAGAGATAGAAAGAGAGAGAGAGAGAGAGAGAGAGAGAGAGAGAGAGAGAGAGAGAGAGAGAGAAAGGTCCTTTTTTTCTTTAAAACCTCAGTGGCTGAGTTACAAGGGTTATATTCAAAGCATGGGATAAACCACTTTTACATGTGCAAATATTGACAGCAAATTATTCAACAACAATTTAAATTGGAAGGAATATAGACATTCTTTAGCAAATTTATGGAGAAGCATATGTACTTCCAAGAAATTTCCATTCAACAAGAAAAGAATAGCCTATAATTAGCTCAACAACCAAAATAAAACTTAAATGCATTTTTCTAAGTAAAAGAAGCCAGTGTAGTCAAGTGAGAAAAGGTTAGACACCAGAGGAGTATCAGGAAGAAGATTTATTGGCTGCAGCTAGATTCAGAGGAAAAACTTTGTGCTGTACTCAATCAATCATCCTAAAGGCCATTTTCAGGACGTTTTAGAACTTTATACCCAGGGTATAGGAAGAGGTACTCAGAGGTTCAAAATCTACAGAAGTTTCTAACACAACAGATTTTTTTCACTGTTCTGAGCAAATTAACACCTCAAAAACACCTTTTTTTTACAACAATCAGTACCTGAGAAAGAAAGAGCTTCTTTTGCTCTTTCTTTCCTACCCTTACCAGCCATTACCATTGAGCCCAATTAGTAAAATCTTCACTACTCTTTGAAATGTAAATACCCCTGTGAAGCTCCTGGCTCAAGGATAAAGACTTTATTACAATACTTTATCTATCTTATCATACTCTGCATTTTCAAACACACTTCCCACTTGAAAACTTTCACAAACTATTATATATCATCACAATGATTGATTGCTCAAAAATCTTGTGAAAAACTTGTAAAGAAGTGTTCAGCATCTGATGTGCTGATCTCTTTTCAGGATAATGGCAAAGTAAAATAGAGCAACAGGAAATAGGAAGCTTAACTACATTGAACACTTATGTATTTTCTTTTGCTCATAGTAATCAGATCAATTATGGTAAAGATTTGTAGAGAAGTTTAATATTTTCGGTGTAGAAGGGGATCCCATTAGAATAGTATTCAAAGTGCAGTTCTTACATTCAATATGACATTCCTGAGAATGAGAACACATGGAGTAAACTATGTCTACTTATTTTCAGAGTTGGACAACAGTGCAGCCCTTTGATAAAATGTGGATGTGGCTGGCCATCCTGGCCTGAAATCCTAGCTTCTCAGGAAGCTGAGGCAGAACAGAATAAGCCCACAAGAATGAGACCAGACTGAGCATTAGAGAAAAAATCTGTCTTAAAAAACAAACAAACAAATGAAAAGTCAGAAATAAGAATAACCAACAACAAAAACAAATAATCTGAGATCACTTTTATGGTGAAGAAACTTTTCTGTACTAGAATGAAATGACATATAAATGAAGGACTTACATTTTTCAAAACTGTGGAACTTATGTTACAAATACTGAACTCTAATGTGAGTAAATGCAATAAAAAACTTTAAAAGAAAAATGGTCTGAGTTTTTTTTTTAAACAAATGCTGTTTGGACAGGAAATTACACAAATATAGATAACATCTGAAGTAATGTTTACCAAGCACTTTACTAGGTAAGCAAGTTTGTTATGTAAGTATTGATTAAGAATTCATCAACTTTACTTCTAATAAAACAAATATGTATATGGTGGGTAGTGGGTACTGGATTTTGTGCTTTTGGACAGCAAAGAAATAGTCAAGAAAGAAAGTCTAGACTGAGTTTGCTGCATTATGTCATGATCAGAGACACCAACATGAACTTGCATATCTTGGTAATAACACAAGTTGAGAAATACAGAAAGAAAGATGCAAGTGTCTAAGGGCCCAGCTATCTATTATCTATCTATCTATCTATCTATCTATCTATCTATCTATCTCTATATCTATATCTATATCTATATCACACCCAGTTTTGTTAAGATGTCCAGAGCAGCAACACCTAGTAGGTGGATCTTGGTTTCTACAAAACAGAATTAAAGAATATTTTAAGTAGGAAGAAGAGGATGTTTCAGCCCACTCCCAACACATAACACTGATGTAATATTTCATGGACAAAGACAATTTTGTGAGAAATTCAGAATCCAGTGAGGATTCAGTACCATGAAAGAACACAAAACAAAAAAATATTTGTAATGCACATGATTAGAATCAATCAGGGCCAAGTTTTATTTATCCAGATATCAAAGGTTGAACATCTAAAAATGCTGAGGAAAGTGAAAAAAGCAAGTTTTATTTAAAGGTTAGAACAGAGATAGACTTCTCCAGTGCTGCTTACTGGAGGCTGGTGCAGAAGGGCCACTGGTCAATGTGTATAACATTTCAGTTTAGTTCTAAAAATTTCATGTATAATATTATGCCTAGAGTTTTCAATGTTGTAGCACTTAAAAGTTTGCTTAGAGGGTGTATTTGATGGCTAGTATTCTTTTTTTCAAAGAGACAGAGAGAAGAGAGAGAGAGAGAGAGAGAGAGAGAGAGAGAGAGAGAGAGAGAGAGAGCATGGGTGTTCAACCTATATAATCACACATGGCTCCATTTTCAGAGGGTACTTATGCAATACTATTTCATCTTTGTGCTTATGTTTTATAGGTGAAATCCAATAGCAAATGAGATGGTAAACATAAAATGTACATGGGATTTACTTGCTGCCATTCTTTGTAGCCTTTTGTATATAGCAGTCATGATCCTCTGGTAAGGTTCTTATAAAATGTTTAAGTTGATCCTGGGCTCTTGGGTTAAAAAGCATGCTTTGCTTAATTCAACTTTCTTTCAATAAAATTGTTATTTTTCTTAATAAATTTGTCCTTGAACTCAGGTTCTATCATTATCTTCATAAAACCAGGCAACTGCACAAAAAATTAAAATTCAAAACCCCTGATAAGAATAGATGCAACATTTCTCACAAAATGAAAGCAAATTGAACCTAATAGCACCTAAAAGATATTATACCCTCTGAGTAATTGACCATAAAAATGCAAGGATGTTCACACATAAACAAATCAATAATGTGAAGTATTATATTAACAGAATAAAAGGCAAAAACCATTGGGATATCACAATAATAAATATTCAATTCAACACAACCTCTCTTCATAATAAAACCTCTTCAAACAGATATAGAACAATGCAAAATGCTGCCTACATAAGAAAAACCCATAGTCAACATCATACTGGGGAAATACTGAATGGATAAATGCTGAAATCATTTTCTCTAAGATCAGAAATAAGACAAAGGTGTCTGGTTTCAACCACTCTTATTGAGTATACCATTGGAAGTTTTACTCAGAACAGTAAGAGACGAAAACAGGGCACCTACATAGGAAAAAAAAAAAACTGAATCATCCCTGTTCACACAATGTGTATTTATGTAGAACATATTGAAGACACCAGGTACAGCTGACCATCTGTTTGCACATAGCCAGGGAGGAAGAAACCAATCCTGTGGCTTTCAGGGGCTGTATGCACAGGTGGGTCACTCTGCACTGATCATCAGATATCAAACTGAGGCAGAGCCAACCTATACCACTTAGACTAAAGTCACATCTTGTTCCTAGATTAACTATGGGACAATTTGATTCACTAGCTCCTCCATGCCCAGGTTTACTCATCTATTAGGTAGAGATAGTGAGTTCCAAATGAACAGACAGAAATTTTTGTTTTTTTTCATTTTTTTGTTTGTTTGTTTGGGGGAGTAGTGCATAAACCAAGCAGCATATAGTGCTTAAATAATGTACTCATAAACAATGTACTCAGATTTTCAGGCAGCAATGATCCCATAGGCTGATTTGCATTGTTTATTGCCCTTAAATCCTGTGGTAATCTCAAATTATCTGACTGTTTCTTAATAACAAAAATGGGGTTGTTTCAAAGACTAAGTGTTGATTCTATAGACCAGCCTGAAGTTGTTCCTCAACTAACATATAAATTATCTTACGTTTTTCCCCTGAGATCGGCCACTGAGACATCCATATAGACTCTTCTGTGATCCTGGTGATATTTTCTGCTGTTTTTTGAATTGGGGAGACACTCATTGCCCCTAGTAAAAATTTTGGTTTGGAGTATTTACTAATCTCTCTCAAGGAGAGTGGTTTGTAAGCAGATACTCTCCCTGATAAGTTCCCTCATTATCTCCAGGAAGAACCCTTGATTAATTTCCTCAAATGATCTCATAGAATTTAGAGTTACTAATAATAATCCTATTTTGCTTACTATATCTCTTTCCCATAGGTTTACTGATAAAGTCTCGAACACATAAGGTTTAAAACTCCAGTGTTCTCATCAGGATCCTCCCAAGGGAGATAATTAGCACTTTGAGCAGGCTGTGAGATTTTTTTCAATTCCCTCTAAGTTAGCTGGTGCTATATGTAAGGGCCACTTCTTAGGCCAGAAGTGACTGGACAGGACTGATATATCTTATCCGGTGTCCACTACACCTTTGAACTTTTTATAATTAATTTTAAGTTCAAGTAGGCAGCACTTGTACCACACTAATTTAGACCAGTTCACTCTGTCTGGCGGTTTGGAAACTTAATATATTTGTGAGTGTCCATTCGAATTACAGGGTAATAAAATTAATTGAGCAAATGTATTTTTTTGGAGTAAGCCAAAGGGCATAATTTGACTTTACAGTAACATTTAAATCTCCCTCAAAATAAGAATCTACTACTCTAGGTATCATCTCAACGGCCACTTTTAAATTGTTACATCCAAAAATTAACCCTATACTTCCTCTAGGGAGTGGCTTGAAAATCCTAGTAGGGATTTGTTGTAGCCCTAATTAAGGATTTAGTTCATTTGTCATTGAGGGCCATAAAGAAACTGTCTCACAGATGTGAGATCTGCTCTGGTAGAAATTTAACATCATCACACCCTATGGTAGGCTGTGATGACATTTAATTGCACAACCTTTCTTCTGATTCCCCTGTATTTCTGGCCTGGGGATGGGCAGACCAGAAGATTTGTTACTCCCTACTAACAGAAGTGGAAGTCAGTAGGTGAACTGATAAGCCCCATCTTGGCCTGCCACATGGTCTTCAACTCTGTAATATCTATTACCAACAGCAGATGGAGCCCTGGACTTAAAATTATGAGCATTAAAATTTCACATGTAAAGGCTGTTCCTCCCACAATGAAAGCAGATCCTGCAGGTTCTGCATACTAATTCTTGGGGCTGAAGAGTTTGTTTTGAAGCTGCTGTGAGAGTAATTGTTTGTAAATAGGCTGGATCAATATCAGAACAAAAGCGAAGAATCTCTGAAACCATCTCACAGACGTGAGATCTGATCCGGTATAAACTCCGAATAAACTCAGAAAACCCTTTTTTCTGTGGGATATGAGAACATCTTGACAATATTTATTTGCATTTTCAAAGGCCAATTGCTTAACAATAAACTCACAAGCACCTGGATCACCAAAGGAATGGTTTTCAGTCTGATAGAGTCACACAGGAAATCAGAATAAAGTTCATTGGCACCTTGCTTAACCTTACTCAGAACTAAACTAGATTGGTCCCTGGAGGCAATCTTTCTCCAGGCATGCTTTGCACAGACTGTAATTTGATCATACACTGCAAATTCATACTTTAGCTGCCTTTTAAAAATCAATGAATTCACCCATTCCTAAAAACATATCCACGGGTGTTTGAAAATCTTGCCTCCAATTGCTTTCTGCCTGCTTCAAACAAAAGTCTGTCCAATATGACTGCCAGAGTAAAAATTCCCCCCACTCAAGCAAGGTCTAGCGAAGGAAATCCAGTCACTCCGTGGGAGCAGTTGAGAGAAGATAGTCTCAAGCAAGCTCTGCACAAATGGTGAATTTGGACCATAGACCTTGTAGGCATTTTTTAACTCTTTAATAGTTTTAAAAAGAATTACACATGGTCCTGATAATTAAACCTGTTCAAAAACTGGAAAGAGTTGAAATTTGCTAGTGTCTTCCCCAGCTTCCTGTGCCTTTCCAATTCCCCGCTGGAATGAAGTAAGAAAAGTCATCGCCAGCTTAGAGTATCTGTTAAAATTTGTCCTTTTAAGAGACAATGGCTGAAATCAAATGGCTGGGACAGGTGCCGTAAAGCAAAACCTATTAAAATTCCCTGGTAAATCCTGGACTTTGTTTTCTGGCTCACCTTCCTCAGACTGCAATTTTTCTGTAGATTCTTCCCTGTCTTCATGTTGAATTTGAGCTTGTAAGTCCTGTGGAGGAGGATTTTCTATATCTCTATCAATCTCCTCTGGATTCTCCTCTCTGTGAAAATGACCTTCTATCCCCCTGGAGACCAACTCTCTATGGTCTTCTCTGTACTACTATAGTTTGGTTCAGGCAAGGCTAAGTTTTTTACTTTCAGTTTTGCCCCGAGGTTTTTTGTTTGAATATAATTTGTTTTAGTTTTTAACAGGCTTAGCGGAAAAGAGATTTCTGTAGCCTCAGGTAATTTCTCCATTTGAGTAGAGTTAATGGCTCTTTGAATAGCTTTCAATCAATCTTCAGGGGGCCATGGACTATGGCGCATGTAATCAAAAAGACAGATCTCTAATGCAGTCCAAACCTTTTGAATATTCTCAAAGTTTCCAGGTAATTCATCAGAAAGGCAAATTTTATGTTATTTTCTTCCAAATTTGTCCCATGCATGTAAATTTGGTGAATCTTGGTCATAAAACCAAGGGCAAAATTCACCTACAACCTCTAAGAATTGTAGCAACTGAGTCTTTTTAACTTGCTTTCCCTTCTGATTAATTATTGTTTCTAAAATAGTCAAATACATGTCTTTATTGGTAGAAGTTGAATTCCCCATCAGTAGATTTTTTTTAACGTCCCTTTTCTTCAAAAACTGGCTAGTACTTCTGTGACCCTAAAATTTGTCAAAAATTCTGCATTTCTATAGCACGCTTCCTAACTCAACCTTGTCAATTTAACATATGAGCCCCATGTTGGGTGCCACCTCTTCCATTCGACCAGCACTAGCTTCATGTAAGAAAGTTTTATTCATGAGTAAACACTAGGGAGTTTTAAATTAAAAAGACAAGACTCTAATTACCTTTAGAACCAGCTCTGGGATGGTTTCTCCTAGCTCCCACCTCTAGGCACCCAATGCAATAGCGAGGTTTACTGCAGAGGCTAGCAAGAGAGCAAGAACACGCCAAGGAGTAAACTTTTTATTGAAGAACAAAAAATTCCAGGGAAAATCCCATCCAATGAAGGTTAAAGGGGGCAACATCCCAAGGTAAGGGGTGATGATTGGGTCTTTGGGGCAGTGGCCAGACACACCTCTGCATGGACAAACCCTTGGACCTGGAGAATTGTGGAGAAAGCTCTGATACAGCTGTGTCTAAGTTCCTCTCACCCAGTCAGGGAGGTAACTCAAATCACGTGTGAGGATGGTCTCCCACATGTTATCAGATTTTAAATAAAAAATCCAAAAAACAAATAACAAAAAAAATTAAAACCCAGAAAATATTAACAAAAAAAAATGAAGTCTACATAATTGTAGGGAATACCAGCTCTTGGTGAAATAAAGGCACTAGGGATCTATACATTTCCTTACGTACTGTAGATCCCTGATTAAATCTTGGCTAGTAACTCCAGGAATTTCAAGCCTACTGTATGCCAAATCCTATCCCAGCTTCTTTATATATTTTAATAATTACCTTTCCCGAAGGTCTTACATTATGCTTGGAGAAATTCTCACTTTTTTATATTAATTTTCTATCAGTGATAAGCCTAGGGTTACTTAACTACTAAGCAAATCTGTAGATCTTTATATTTTTCACATTGAGACAGCCTCTTCATAAGTTGCTCAGGAACTCACAAAGCTGCTGATGCTAGACTTGAACTTATCATCCTCCTGCCTGAGCCTCCTGAGCCACCTGAATTACAGTCCTATGCCACCAGCCAGGTAGCATCATGATTTTAGAGATGACTAAATTAAGGGAGATTTTTCAAAGTTCATCCACTATGCAGACCAGAGATATGGCTACTCATATAAATTTCAAATTATTCTTTCATCTATGATGATAAAAATTTTGTTCTGTGTTGTTTCTATATAATGGAGGAGGAAGAGACAGGGTTTCCAAAGGGGCACAAGAAACCTATTGGGTGTGATGTAAATGTTCACTGTCTTGATTGTGCTGATGCTTTCATGTAGATGTAAATATATAAAAACTCAATGTATTGATAATTCAGTTTGTTTAGTTCATTGTATGTCAGTTTTACGTAATTTTTTAATTAATGAAAGATCTGTGAAGATATACAAACAAATATAGATGACAATCAAGGACAGAAAAACATTTTCAACATCATGGATCAAACTGAATTGTAAGTAATGCACCCATAAGCGTGGCTGAAATTCCAAAGTCTGATAATGCAAACTGTTAGGCAAAGAAGAGAAACAAGAGCACCTTTTATTTATGGCTAAGGGGATCACAAAATTGTAAAGCCAACCTAGAAAGTGACTTTGGCAACTTCTTTTAAAGCTGCAGTCTTACCATATATCTACAGACTACATACTAGGTATTTATTTATTGGATTTCAAAGCTGGATTCCACACAAATTCTTCATTCAAAGGTTGATGATTTTTTTTAATTGGGAATGTGGCTTCTTAGTAGGGGACTTAGCTAACAAGCATGAGAATTCAGGTTTCATAACCAGTATCTCTCTCTCTGTCTCTCTCTCTCTCTGTCTCTCTCTCTCTCTCTCTCTCTCTCTCTCTCTCTCTCTCTCTCTTCTCTCTCACACACACACACACACACACAATGTAACATATTTATTCATATTTTGCAAGAACAGAAAGCAATAATTACCCTTCAGTAAGTATTTACATATTATTAATCAAAAATGAACTCATAAATAAAGTGAAACATGATTCATAAAATATTGATAAGCAAACAAACATGGAAGGTTGAGGAGGTATCTTAAACACATTTTGATTAGGAAAATAACTAGGATAAAAGGCCACATCTATATTATTCTGAGTATATGACATTCTGGATGAGGCTAAGCAACAGACAATTACAAGATTTATGATTTCCCATGTCTCAGGATAACTAGGAAAGGGTAAAAATTGGATATCTTTGAGGCACTGAATCTATTCTGTAACATACTATAATTGTGGCTACTCTAGATTATGTTTTTTTCCAATACTTAAACAACTGCATATCCTGGCATCCTTGAGTACAAATGTAATCATAGCAGATTGGGAGGCTGAGGGGAGATAGGAAGATCACACGTTCAAGGTCAGACTCGGCAACTTAGCAAGGCCCTAAGCAACTTGGAGAAACCCTACATCCAAATCAATCACAACAACTATCTAGTATTATCTTATTTTGAGTTGTAACTTCATATAAAATGTGTTAACTGAATTTACATTAAACAGGAAACATTGCATTCTTTAAAATGCTTCTTGTTACACTATATCAGAATTACTTTAACTTGCACTTTACTAGAGCTTAGATATTTAATGGAGGTGCATTTAAATTATTTAAAAGATCTTAGTGATGCATGGAGACAAAAAATAGTAGAATAAACATCAATTAGTAATAAAATAAAAAATACTATTTTATGGTTTGGCATACTGATATTTGAATACACAACCATAGGCCCAAAATTCTGGTTATAGTTTATTATTTCATGTATCAGAAAACCTTGCTTCTTTATATCTGATGTGGATCTGGAATGCTAATATTTTAGTTGATCTTGTAGCTTTATTGTTTCTTATGAAGACATATCCTTGATAAAGAACATAAAATATGACAATAGAATTTTCCAATTCTAGTCTTTGGTTTTTATGTAGATACACTGAATTTTGTAATTTTAAAAATACCAAAAGTATGAATACACAGTAAAACACTAGAATAAATTTAAGTTTAAATAAAAACATGCTACTTTTTCATGACATGGCAGAGTGCTATTATTACAGAAAACCATAGGCTCATTTAAATCTATACTGCAAACTCCCCCATTTATTATACAACGTTTTTTCTTTGATACCTGAAATTTTCTAGAATTCTTTTCTTTTCCCAGCTGTTTCATGAGCTTTAGAGTTATTCTTTACTAACATATAATTATTTAAATATTTTATAAAATTATGAGAATTGTCAATAAACAGAACTAACTGGACATAACTTTACTATGTACATATATGAATCTACCACAGTGTCTACCAGAGTGAATAACATCATCAAGTAAATTTACAAAGTGGGGTCCCAACTAGAATGAGATATATTTCATTTTTGTATAATTATACCAAAATACATCCTACTGTCATGTATAAGATACTCAATAATAAAAAAAATTCTTATTTTATTTTTTAATATCTTTAATTTGTTTTTTTTAAATTTTGTGTCAAGGATTGAAACCAGAGCCTCAGAAGTACTAGTCAAGCATGCTATGACTGAGTGACAACCCCAGTGCCTTGATTATTTTAAATATGTAAATATTTCTTAAACTTAAATGACAAATTGATTTATTATAATTTCAATTAATTTTGTGCAATTAAGAAGAGCAATTTAAAATAGCCTATAGAAAATATATTTTCTCTTTTCATGAGAACTATTTTCTCTTATATTTTCCATTCAAATTTTGACTAATGGTGTTCTGAGTTAATTTTTTTTTCACAAAAATGTTTTCCAAGTGCAATTTTAATCCAGTCACATTTGCCTTTTCATGAAGGTAGATGAAGAAGAAATGTTACCTAGATCATAATAGTGGAGATATTTTGCACACTGTTCAGCAACTATCTAAATACAGTCACTGGTAGGAGAATGACTTTAAGTTTGAAAACATGGGCATATTTTGTAAATAAGAAACAATACCCTGAGTGTTTCAGTGCTTCAATGAATGTGATGTAAGAGAAGTCACATAAGGAATGTCATATAACAAATATTCCAGCATCATACAATCACAAGTTTTAAAATTTTTCTTAAAATCGTTTATGGGAGACAGTTCTTCTTTTTCCATTGGTGATAGATATTCTAACTGAAATGTTACAGGTTGAATTTGATAGGATCTGATTTAAATGAAGGTCATGTGAATAAATGAAAAAAATATTTTAAACTCTTACAATTAAGCACTTGCAAATAAAAAAAGACTTGGAAATGAGCATGATGGGATCATTTCCCTAGAAGATTTCTATATCATTTTTAAAAATATTTTTATTTGTAAATGGACCCAATACCTTTATTTTACATTAATGTGGTTCTGAGGATTGGACCCAGTGCCTCATGCTTGCTAGGCAAGAACTTAACCACCGATCTACAACCCCAGCTCAATATTCCTATTTCTGCTTATGAAAACATGAAATCCACAATTTGTAGTAAATAATTTTTATGTAAGTAAAAATATTTCAGACACTGTAGATACAAGCAAAATAAGACACCATTTTTAATTTTAAGAAATCTGCAGGGAAGATTGAAAATCAAGCAAACACTGAGCATTAAATAATATAAATTATGATACAAAGGAAAACATTATGTATGCAGGCTTAAAGACAAGGGTAATATATGAGCAATTTTATGAGGTAAACGGGAATAAACAAAATTATCACTCTTAAGAATGAGGTATGTTTGAGTTAAAATTTATTTTTTACTTATTTTTTTTTATTTCTTTTTTTTTGAGATGCAACAAGGGCTTTCTTTGTAGTAAGCCATTGAAGAAAGAGCCCCATATCAGCTCTTGACTTCAAATTATGATCAAGAATAAAATAGTGCTTTACATAGAGTGAAATAGATTGACTGAAAGCACGTCAATAAAAATCCTGCTGCAATCAAATACTCCTGTTTTTATTCCAAGAATTACCATAAAGATAAACAAATATTTCAGTTTTATTTTTATAAGAAATACCTTCTATCCTTAAGCTGGCATTGGAATTTCAGCAGACACATTTCTTCATTGCCTTTACATTGTCACTGTCTTTGTGGGCCCCAAGCCCAGGATTACTGACCTCCCTATTGCCCACATGGATCTAACACACATCCCAATGCTCCTCACACATGGGACTTTTTGTATCACAGATTTTGGAGAAGTGTAGGACAGTTCATGTCAGTTCAAATGCAAAGAACTTATCTTCCTGGCCAAGGTCATGAGGGGACTCACCACCTGCACTACCCACATGCTGTATGTGCTTTGGCCATCACCATCTACCTCAGTGGCTCCTAGTTTGCCTGCTTCAAATTAAAAACCACAAATACCATCCTGTGGCTAATTGTTTTCTTATTAATCCTCACCATGTTCACCTACACCAACATGTGTTTCTATTCTGTGGCTAGACCAAATAAAATGTAGCCTGCTCTTCTATTTCTCACTGACCACTGTTCCTTTCTTCTCATGAGATACAGGCACAGGAGCCTCTTTTTGCACCGATGGCATTCAGTGATCTCTAGTTTTGAGACCATATGGTTCTTTCAAGCAGATACATAATAATTCTCTTTCATAGATTTAAACAACAATCATGTTTCTTTAAAGCTTCAGATTTTCTCCATAAATTCCCAGAAAAAAGAGCCACTCACACCCTTCTGCTGCTCATCATGTGTTGTGAGATCCAGTATTGTTTGAACTCCATCATCTCACTGTTAAAATGCATAGCGTGGGCAAGTTATCTCATCCTGAGTTGTCTTCAAAGGCTTGGGATCAATGGTGATGACATACTCAGTCCTTTGGTGCATAATAAATAATAAATAAATCTATGCAAATTTAACAAAGAAAAAAAGTCTGCTTCTGACTAAACTGATCAACATCAACTTTGTCACTCTTATAAACATAATATTCTCTATTTCAGAATATTTTACCTCTTATAAAAATCAATAAAATAGAATTAAAATTTTCTATTAAGACAAAGTTATTTAAATAGCTGAAAATAACTTGTGGGTAATTGTTTCTGTATCTGGATCAGATTTTTCAACAATCACATTAATTTACACTGTATCTTACACCATTTGCATATCATAAAGTTGTATGTACTTTTTATGTAAATTTTTATGCACTTTGTATCTTAGACATTTATAGTTGCTCTATTTTTTCTCTTCTTGTATTAAAGTTCCTGATATTTCTTTCAGTGAAATTCTACTAGAGGAATATTGATTCTTTTATCTTTTTTGTCTATTAATACGCATATGCTCATATCAAAGTTACTCAGGAATCTGCAGTAGTATTACAAGTTTGTGGAAATCTTGGATACCTTAGTGAGATTCTTTGAACAAAACAGGTAGAAGATGTCTCTCATTGGTGGACCACCTCAAGCTTCACTTCCCTATGCCGAAACTACTACAACAACCTGAACAACAAAAATCCAAAAAATACCATGAAAGAGTACTTCATAAACAAGAGAATGCCTGAATTACTTTAAAAAAAGAAGGGTTGGGCACCATGTGCAAAAATGGGCAGCCACACACACTTCTATTAAATATATAAAATGATATAGTAGGTATAGAAATAAATCTGAGGATGGCTAAAATTTTAAAACATAGAATTACCACATGACCTACAAATTTCATTCCCAGATGTATTTCCAAATTAACTGAAATCAGATATTCAAACACTTGAACATGAATATCAATGGCTTCACCATTTCCACTAGGAAATATATAAAAATCAAAATTTCCTTCAAGAATGATAAACAAATGTGTCTATGTATTTATATGTATCCATGTTTGAGTAAGCACATGTGCATATAGATATATTCTTATAAATAAATATATATCTGTATATAGAAATCAAATACATATGTTTGAATATTAACCTGCCATAAAAATGAAGTACTGATACAGGTGACCATGTAGACAAATATCAAAAATATTAAGAAAATTATTCAAAATCAGACATGGAATTTCTCCTGTGCTATAACTACATTTATATTATATGTCCCAAAACTGGAAATCATAGAGTTAGAAAGGAGAGAGTTGGTTACCAGGGGTTTGCCATGCATGTAAGTGAGTGTTTGATTAACCGATTACATGGTTTATTTTCAGTGGTTAAAATGTTTAAAACAAGGTAATTGTGGTAAGTATACGACAACATTGTAAGTGTCACTACTTAACTTATTTTTTTTTTGATGAGCACTCTTATGAGAATTCAACCTCAATAACACCAGTAAGAAAAATATCTTGAGAACACTGAAGTCTATACAATTATAGCTAGAGGTGACAGAAATGAACAATGGAACTGGACATAAGTTCTTTATCCTTGCATTTGAACACACGACCAGAGTAACTGCATTGCATTATGCAGAACCACAAAAATAGAATCCTAAATACAATGAGTTATAGTCCATGTATTCATAATATGCCAAAACATAATCCTAAATATAGTAAGTTATATCCATATATGTATAATATGCCAAACTATTTTCTATTATCATGCATATCTAAAAAGGACAAATAAAATAAAAAGAAAAAATCTACCAAGTAATAGTCTCCCACATGTACTCTGCATCACCAAACTAAAGCATGGAGAGTAACACTGGATACCAGAATTCAAGAGTCTTCACTGACTCAGGCAGAATTCTTGATTCATCATTTACTTTGTCCTTATCTTTCCAGTATCTTTATTCCTGATTGCAAGACTTCTGATATTACAGATGAGTACACTAAGTTTGAGGGATGACTGATTTTTCCAAGGTAACCATCTATGCAGACTGTCTCTGACAATTAATTTGTGTGATTTCCAATATACTGAATAATGTATCACAGTGAAAAGTCAGTCAGTGTTTCCCCTCCTCCAGAAGGAGAAGAAAGCAAAAGGTAGAAATTACAATGAAGCACCAAGAGCCATTGGAATAAACTATCATTGTTAAAAACTTGATTGTGGTCATTGTTACACTGGCAAATACATATGTCCCAACATGACAAAGTATGAATTATATATGTATAATTTATTTTATGTCAGTATTACCCTAATACAATTGTTTTAAATTTGAATGAAAGAAATCAATATATTCCTCAGAAAAACAAAGTATATATTTGGAAAGCTAGAAAAAAATGCTGAATATTATATGTCATCAAGGACTTACAAATTAAACACACCTATAAAAATTTCAAAAATTTTAAACCTGACAATATCAAGATCTGGAAATGATGGGGAACAAGAACTCTTATACATTGCTGTTGGGATCACAAAATTGAACAACCATTCTGGAAGACAGTTATGTAGCCTTAAAAATCACAATATACACTTAATATGGCCACTAATTGCATTTCTCAGTGTTAATTCAGTGGAATTGAAAGCTACGTCCACACAAAACCCACATACAAATATTCACAGCTTCTTCATTCATGATTGCCAAGAACAGGAAGCAGCTAAGTGAGACTACAGTAGCTATGTAAACACTGTGATACATCTATACTCTGGAAGGTCATTAAATTTTTTTTAAAAAATGAAATTTACTATCAAACATAAAAACACATGAAGGCATCATAAATACATATTGCCAGAAAGAATATAGTGTCTTAAATGCCATTTTTGCATAATTCCAAATTTGTGACATTCTAAAAAAGTCAAAACATTAAAAATGTTAAACATTGCCAAGAAATCAAGGGGAGTAGAAGATTCTAAAGAGTTGAATAACAGGGACCTCTGGCATGGTGAATGTACTCTGTAAAATGTCATCATGATGAAAATTGAAATAATTCTTTGTCAATGCTTAAAAAAACTGTAAAATTAGTGTTTTAATAAATAATTCAACAATTTATTGCCATTAATAATTACTTAAATAATCACTATTGGCAACATACTTTGATTTTGTGCTTACATTGAATATTTCTCAGTATTATACAGAGAAAAAAAATAGTAAAAAATAGTGAAAACTCCAAATAAGGGAAGGCACATGAGACCATGGTACTGTGTGCTTTATTTCCCCATAAATCTACAACTCTCTGTAAAATAAAGTTTGTTCATTAAAACAATCAGAGAAGGCTTACTGATTTTCCTTGCCTCAAACATGCCCAGCCCTAGGACTGGCCCTCAACAATAAAACTTGTACTGAGAGTAAATAATTTCCAGCAACCTTGCTTTTCTTTCTTTTCTATTTTTAGAATTTTCATTATCTTTTTAGAGAACAGTGAACATAAGCCCTTATTGAATAAATTAGTACCTTACACTTAAAATATGCTTTATATGAATTAAAAAATTGATTATTTATCACTCTGCTCCATAAATAGTAATTCTTTGAATACTAAGGAAAAGATGATCTAAACTTATTTTACTACATTCATATTCATGAGAAAATTATCTGAGATCTTTTTTTCATGTCTACCTCACTTCCAATATTCAACCTATAAAATGAGGGTACTTTTTTTTTTACTCAACAAATCTCTGTTTGAAATAAATAAAGATAGTCCAAGTAAAAAGGTGTGCTGATACACATTAAGGGTCAGATAAATTGTGGGTGATATTACTGAGAAACACAGTCCTTTTGATCTGACAAATAGTAGTAATCTGGTGATACCTTTTCCATGTAGATCTTGCATTTCTGAGCCATGGTAGTTACCTGCACTAACCTACCAGAAACAGATAACAGGGCCTGTGAGTCATTTCTGTACAGACCAAGTTCATTATGCTCACAACAATATTTAGTAGAGTTAGACATCACCAGGGCCAGTCAGGACCTTTCCTTATATTTCTCAGCCAAGGTTAACAGAAAAGAGGTTCTCATTTTGGTATCTAGAGTGAAAAAGAGTAAATCCTGCATTATTGGCATCCATGGTAAATTTTTTTTCACAGTTCTTAAACTACTTCTCATTACTAACCTGGACTGTACAGTAGCTGAAGAAATTATCTTCAAGCACAGATTGGTCCATAATGACAATGTATATCTGCTAAATATTCAATATGATGAGGGTGAGAGAATGAGAAGATGGACTACAATGGAAAGGGGAAACTGGAAGAAAAACTGACTCCCTCAGGAAAAAGGAGCTTTAAGCTATCTTCATTCCCAAATGAGAAAAATCATTAGTCATATTTCTTGCTTCCTTTCTCTCTCCTCTACTTTCTTTCTTCCTCATTTCATTGGTTATTTTCTTCTTATCTCTCACTCTTCATCTCTTCCTTGATTTCTTTCTAAGAGAAGATGTCTCAGTTCACTATTCATATTTACTTCTCAGAAATTAGTCATTTGAAAAAAAAAAAAGCTCTATGAGAGGCATATACTTTTATATTGCATGTCATTACTCTGAATTGTTTTCAATTGAAAACCTGAAAATATATTTTAAGAGTATACACATTCACATGAAACATTATATTTTTAATTAACTTTTTAAAAGAACAAGCTGTACATATCTGGGGTCTAGTGAGAGGCCTTACATTCTTTGCTAGGAACAGAACCAGAAAAACAAAACAAAACAAAAGAAACCACCACAACAACCAAAAAAAGCAATAAAAACAAATTATTTTCTATCACATTGCTGACTTTTCTGTAATAAAAGCAGTTTATAATAATTTAGAGAAAGTTATTTTATCTTTGCCTGAGAAATATTCAAACATTCAAAGAAATTTTCACTGATTTTTCACCCAAATATCAAAGGATGATTTTGTTCACTGGAAACTTTAAAGAAAAAAAAATGTTTTTCAAAAACAATTTAAATTCATTCAATTAATGACAATGGATTTGGGTGTTCAGGTAAAGTAAGCATTTTCTATAGAAAATTTGTAATTTTAAAGGAGAAAAGTTACTGGATCATCAAAGTACAGCTTTACCCCGAATATGTGAATTCATACATTGATGTCAGGATGGTCAAAGCTTGGGAAAAAAGAAAATTTTTCTTGAAGAAAACTCAAAGCCCTGAGTACCTACTTCAATGTACCCATGAGTCTTTCAGGCATGGAGTGACTATTCTGAAGAGCTCCCTGAGTTAATGAATATTTCAGCATTATTCGAAATGTAGCCATTTATCTAAGAAGACTTTCTGTTATTGCTGAATTTATTCATGGTAAATAGTCATTTTTCCTTCTCAGTCATAGATGTGTACAAGACAGTTTAACAAGTTGAACTTGACAGTTCCTTCTACCAGAGCCTGTTTTATTAGTTTCCCTTGAAATGAAGCATTTAATTGAATTTATTAAAAGTATGTGTGTAAAATATTGCCTTCTACTTTGTCCTCAGTAGCAAGAAAACTGATGATCTAGTTGCTTAACTTTGTTGGTTTCGACAAAATATCTCTAGGCTTCACATTTGTGTTTCCAGCTAAATTCAACATGACTGTTTATGATAGTGTTCCTCTATTTCCCTATTTCTTAACACTGTAATAGTATCTTATATTCTCCTACTTTACAAACACCTAAATATATTAATGTAGTAATTATCCCAATACACACAGACATGAAAAATGTTGATTCCAATCTTCATGGAACATAGTTTTCAATTCAGAAGTATTTCATAAACTTCATCCTGCTCTCATGGGGCTGTGACAGTTCTCTTGACTGATCCTTCTGTGCTTTATTTATTTCAAAGGTTTTTACATTTATTTCGGGAGTATTATGTCAAGAGTATAAATAACATTAAATTCCATTAGAATTAAATTTCATAAATTTGAGAGTTAGAGTTTTAAAATATTTTTCCCATCATTTCATACTTCCATGTAGAGATTCTAATAGAAATTACAACTTCTTTAAGCATTGTATGAATCAAAAATTTAAGATGTGGACTAAAAAGCTTCGGTAAAATACTCAAATTGGTGTCATGGCTGTGTTAATTAATGCAATTTTACCAAGTGACTACAAAACTCTGTATACACCCACACACCCACACATACACACACACACACACACACACATACATGTTTAAAGAAAGGAGTCTTGAAGATGTCAGTGATCAAATAAAATAATTAGTTTTAATTTGCTTTTAATTAACAAATATTTATTGCATATGTTAATGAACTCAAGCATAATGTTTCCAAATGCATGGTACACAGTGATCATATCTAATTATCTATCTTCTATTTTCATCCCTTGCCCTGCCCCAGCACCCTTCATATTCTTCAGAAATTACTATTGGGCTTCCATATTACTTTAAAAAAATCTCTAGGGTGCAAATAGCAAACATGGTAATAGAAAAAAATTTGTGCAGCCACAAAAAATCATTTGCAGGAATGAACTCTCCCCACATCTCAGAGACCATAAATTTTAACACCTGGCTAAATCTCCCTTTATCTCATTGTACACAATGAGATAAACAATCTCCAGCTATTGCCTTCACTATGCTGACCTTAATTTTTCCACAAACCATCCAATTGGCTTTAGTTTCCACCACCTAAAAACAGGTATTTCACTGAGATCATCAGAAACCACTATGGTGCCAAATCCCAAGGTCTCTCCTTTGCCACCCTGTAGTTCATTTTTAGTGGTTTTCAGAACAAGAGGTTCTGCCTTTCTTTTGAAAATTATCTCTTTCAGAAATCCAAGTCATGTCATTTCCCTGGTTTTCTATTTCTTCACTCTCTGTCTTCTTCATAGACTTTTCTTCTCCATTGCTAAATATAGATGTGTCCCCAGCTCAGAGAAATGCTTCCTGTACTCCTATATCTTCACCCACACCCAGGGTCATGCTCAGTTTCATGGAAGTATTTTACAAATTCCCCTGCCTCCCAACTATCCATTTTCTTCCCAGTACGCTCCTGTCACCTTCAGACATGTTCAAATGGATATCTAGGAGAAATCACAAACATCAACACAAAATCCTTCCTCAAGACTAGCACTCTTTTTCCTGCCTCATGTGGTCTTTGTGCCCCATACAGGATTGGGTATCAGCAACTACCCTAGAATGCTCAAATAAAAAATTCAGCAATTGTCTTTGGTCTTTTAACCGTTACACTCACCACAATTCATCTCCAAACCCTGCTTATCTTAAACACAATATTACAAACATATATGTGTGTGAGAGAGAGACAGAGAGGGCACAATTACAAATGCTGTTCAAATATATTTAAAAGCACACAAAGGTCCTCAAATGTGACTGCCATATGTGTTGTTGTCTCTCTCCAGCTTAGCCAATGCCCCACATCCCTACAGTTCCACCTTGCCTCCAAAACACTATTGTCTAGCTTTAATTTGTGGGGAATCCTGCAGGCACTGGGACATAATCATTGCCCTGATGTGCCAGAGCATTCTTCATTAAGCCAAGGAGCAAACTTCATCTGAGCGGGGCTGCTCAACTTTCCAGCAAAAATATCTATCACTGAGGGTGTTTTTAAAATTCTTTCTATGTAACTAGCTCACTGAAATAAGTTAGAGAATACTTTTGATTTGTTGAAAACATATTCCTTGAGATGCACAGATAAGTAGTCCTAGGGACTCAGAAAAATCTAATGACAACAGGATTTAGTTCACTAGGGACATGTATATGATCCAGAAAGTCTCTGTTTCTCACACTTGGAAAGTTTTACCCATTCCACCAATAACCACAAAAATGCATAGATCTTTTGGGATATTCACTTGGAGTCTTGTCAAAATCCCTGTTGATATGAAAGATGAAGCAGTACATGTCAGATGGAGCTGCTGAAAGATATCTATAAACTGTGCATGAAATTTTTAAAAAAGCATGGAAGCCTTTAGGGAAAAAAGTCTGGTATCTCGGAACTCACAGTTGAAATCCAGCTGGTTTGAGACTATCCAGTACATGTTATATATTACCTAGTTTTTTCTAAATTCAGCATGGCACTGGAGATGGTATCATCCATTGGAGCCACATAGCCACTTAGTATCAAAGAGATTGGTGAGACATGTCAGAATGCCAATCAACTGTCTCAAGATAGACTTTTCCTGTTGAAATCTTATTCCTACTTTGATGCACACTCCATTAATTAAAGAACTGAAAAAATTATCTAGCAATTGTTTTTCAAAACTTATGTGGTCTAGAAAATTTATAAGATGTTTTGCCTTTTTAAACATAAGTTCTTGCCTGGTCTTATATTTCTTTACTAATTATTTCAGATATTTATATTTTTTTTTATTCAGATGGCTCATCGCCTTCCAAAAAAGAAATTACTCAGGTGGGATGCTTGATGTCCCATGACATGGAGTAATTATGCTCACTTATGAGCCATAAATAAATTGGTTACTACACAAAGACTGCTTGCAGTTGAATTAAAATTATAAATAAATATTTACAAGCACCTTTGATTCAAACTATCAAGTTTCAGGGAGAAGGTTCTAAAAAAGTGGGCTTCTGCAATGGTAGACAGAATCATGAAATGACAAAGATATTAGAGATGTTTTTTTTTTCTTATAGAGGAGAAGATTAATGGTAAGCCATTCCTCATTCAAAGGTTGTTTAAATCACCACTGTGGCTGCTTTACTTTTCTCAAAGGGTTATACAATTATTAGCTTAAGCCCTTCATTGTTCTTCATTTGCCCCACACCATTCTTACTACTTCTATCCCAGGCATGTTTTCTACCTTTTAGCACGATCCCAGAAAAGTGTCAGAAGCCTTTCACAATTCTCACAAGACCCTCATGTCTGCTTTTGGGGTGTCATGCATTCCTGCAAGCCATTTGGGCTGTTGGTTTTCTGGGAGACTGTGCTAAAAGTTCCTGAGACTTTCCTGTGTTTAGATTGTCATACATGACAGATGAGCTCTTTGCTTATTTGTTGGGTTTTAGAAAGATTCAACTGCTTCTATTCTCCTTTTTTGCTTAATTATTATTGCATTTAAAAAGCAATACCTACCAAACTTTCACTGTAAACACATTTAATTACTGAATTGTTCTTTTCAACACAAATGTCTTAGTAAGGCTTATTGCAGCATTTCCTTAATCTGCATGTTTTTCTTTTCATTAAGTAAAAATACTATGCATGTGTTTAAATTGTAAGACAATTTTTCTATACTGTGTAGAAAATCTCCTTATTACTTTATTAAAAAGACAGATTAGAATGCTGCAACTTTAAATTAATGATCTGTACACTTTTCTCTAACCTGCACTTATGTAGAGATTATTAAAAAGTTTAAAAACATAACTGATTATAAGCTTTAATAACTTTTTGAGTTTTTTTCATTAAAATGGCAATTTCTATTCTAATTCTATTTAAAAGCTGAGCAAACTGGTTGAGTCTTTTTTTTCTAAAGGTATTTTTAAGATACAGCTTCATAATGCCCTGTAAACATTGTGTAAATGTAATTTGATACATGTTTTTGCAATTTAAAATTTTGTGTATTGCAAATGATTTTACACAAAATACTGAGTAGTAAAAATTTTAGAATTACAATAATGTAATTTAAAGTTTAACCAAATAAAAACTGAATGGCACTAGTTGAGCAGTCAGTCTTTTTAGATGTTTGTAATAGTATAAACTGATAAACTTGTAATTTACGAATAAATAATTTTCATGTTTTTATCCATTCATTAAGACAAATTTTATGAACTTCCCTCTCTTTCAATTTCAAATTTTTTTTTTAAACCAAGTATTAACTCTCCTGCTTTCCATACCTTTGCTTTTCCAAGTTTTGCAAAGAATATTTTATTTCTTGCTCTTCTGAAAATTCTTGGTTTTTATTAGAAGACATACCTAAAATAATAATAGGAAGTTATTACATTTACTATGGTGAATAACTCTGCAATTATACAAAATTTTATCAAAGTGGTGGGAATAGCCAAAGAACAGTATGATTCAAGGCCATTATTACTCAAAAAATATATAGAATTTACTACAATATGATGACAAAAGCTTTCAGAACTTTGAAAATAATCTTGAGAAATTATAGCACCACAGATGATGATAAAATGCAAACTGACTAATATTACTACAACAATGTCAAATCATAGCCCTTCACTTCAACATATTCAGACTCCACCTGTGACTCAAATATTTCAGGAAATGAGTATTTCTTATTTGGTTATTTATATTTTTATCTTTGGGGGGATTATTTAATAAGAGAATACAGGGGTATTTTATCACCAAACTAGATCCACAGGCATTTCTGTATTTCTATATATCTATTTCTATATTTCTATATCTATATCTGTATACTTTTTTAAAAGACAGTTTATCAAAAAGATGCTGAAATTTACTTTAAACTGGCATTACACTGTCTCAGCTTTCCAGTTATATGGAATTAAATTTATATATCATTGCACATCAGCTTTTTTTTTTTACTTTGTAATTCCAAATATTTTCCAAAATGACTATAATGATCTAGTTGAACCAATTTTGAATAGAAAAATCCCAATGAAAATAATAGCTCACACAATAGAGTATATTCAACCCAAGCAAACAAACAATGCAATACTAGTAATTGAGAGTTCAAAAATTGATGTTGTTAATTATCTAAGTAATGCCAGAAAACCACCTGAAATATGTTTAATAAACTAAATGACAATGTAAAAAATTGAAAAAAAATCAGAAAAAAATAGCAACAGAAAAGATAGAAATTATATACTAAAAATATTCTTTTAAAAACAATGTCTCAGGCTGGGGACACAGATCACATGTTTGAATGCTTGCCTCACATGCAAAAAGATGGGCTTAGTCCCCAGCACCACACACACACACACACACACACACACACACACACACACACATAAGCACCGTCTAATAAATTAGAAATTTTTGGAAGACAATATATCAAAGGCTAGAATCAATTAAAATACACAGGTACTGCTGGAAGATGTGGTACATGACTGCAATCCCAGTATCTGGAAAGAATAATGCAGGAGCATCGTGAGTTCAAAGAAAGACTCAGCAATGGTGAGGCACTAAATACTTCAGTGAAATCCTATGTACTTTTATATAATTCCAAAGTAATGATAAAATAAACAGTGAAGGGAATAAAATAAAATAATCACCATAAAATCTATGAAATACAATTTAAGGCAGTTTTTTCATAGTAGAAAAATGTATAAAATTTCAAAAAAATTTGAAATCTACAGGAGTAAGTTATTTCTCATCAGTAATTTAAGTAGAAATAAAGTAATTTGAAAAAACTAATCAGAAAACAATGTGATTAATAAGAATATATTAAAATAAAATAAAAATATATTAACTATGTCAGATGCAAATCTACAGAAAGTTCTCTTAAGATATAAGGTAACAAAAAGACTAAAAACAAAAAGATATAACAATATTACATGCAAAATTGCAAAGGTGATAATAATTTTATAAATGAGATACAAAGTAGGATATCATATAAAGATAAAATGACTAATCACTGGAATATAATCATAGTAGAAATATTTATAACTCCAATCATATTTTTATATATATAAAGAAATCACAAAAAATTGTAGAAAGAAATCACAGAAAAAAAAATTCAACAGCATAAAAAGCAACACAGTAATAGTAGGATACATCAATCCCCAGTTGATGCAAATAAAAAATATCATTGCATTAGTACCCAGAGAATGAAAAAAACTTCAGAAAGCATTAAAAACTAATTAGGTTTACAGAGGCAATATTCTTTATAGTGTATGGAATATTGTTCCAAAGAGATCAGGTTAAAAATACAAAACAAATGTTAAAGATATTAAAATATTGAAGTTGCTTTGTAACATAAAATAATAAGTTGGAAAGCAAAAGTGAAAGTGATATTCAAAATTTATGTATATGAGTTTAAAGCCAAATTCAGCCATTAAGCAAGGCCCTAAGCAATTTACCTAGTCACTGTCACAAAACAAAATATAAAAAGAGCTGCAAGCTTCGTACGGTAATATACACCTGTAATTCAAGAAGCTTGGGAGACTGAAACAGCAGGATTGTGAGTTCAAAGCCAGCCTCTTCAATAGCAAGGTGCTAAGAAAATCAAGGAGATCATGATTCTATGTAAAATAAAAAAATGGGGCTTGAGATGTAGTTCAGTGGACAAATGCCCCTGAGGTCAATCCCCAGTACCCTTCCCCAAAAAGAGCTTTGATGTGGCTCAGTGGATAAGCACCTGTTCTTAAAAAAGTGTCAGTAGCACCTCCCAAAATCTAAGAAGTATGTGTAACACCAAACAATGAATTTTTTTTTGTGTAAACAAAATAAATTATTTGAAAAATTCTTTGGAATACTCTTGGTGCATCAATAACTACACATAAAAAAATAAAAATATTTCCTGATATAAAATAATAAAAGCCACAATATTCAATGTAATTAGGTTAAATGAGAAAGCCATGAGTAATAAAACTGAAAGTATATCAATTAGCCCTCAACTTGATTGTCAAAACAAAATATATTTACAGACCAATTCTCATTAAAAAACATTCAAAGAGTACAATGTGGCAAGCCAATCAAATATCATTTCAAATGACTACTTGAAGGCAATTTTGAATGAAAATGTTAGAAATCTTTTCAAAGATAATAAGTAAATTATATAATATCTATAATGATCAGTATTCAGGAGAGTATGCTAAGAAAAAGAGTAATTCACACACACACACACCCCAAAATAGCAGGTAATTCTACTTCTGAGAAATATCTACTGTAGCCAAATATGAAGACCAAAAAGAATGGCATTAGGGATGAAACAGTAAGGAAAAGGAGAACTTGTTTGAAGAAAAAATGTGATACAAATTTTCTAGAAAAAAAAGTTTTACAAAAAAAATTGAATGAACAGAAGTGACCAGTAAATTTAAAACATATAAGACAATAAGTTCAGCAAAGATATACAGTTTTGACCACAATTACATATTTGACAAATATATAAAAGACAAAAAATTGTAAACATCCTTATGGTACCTTTAAAAAGCTAAAGTCTTACTCCTAGACAAAAGAACAGATTCATATATGCAGAGATTATGAATATGCCATTAATTCTAGCTACTTTGAAGGCTTAGGCATGGAAATACAATTCCAACTTTTGCCACTTAACAAGAGTCTATTTCAAATTAAAAGTCAAGAACCTCTGTGTTCAATCTGCTGTATGTATGTGTGTGTGTGTCTGTGTGTGTGTTTGTATATATATATATATACAAAATTTAGATACATTACATGATTAAGCACAAAAGTAGAGTAAATAATCAGGCTACTATATACGATCATATATAAAACAGGGATAATATTTATACCTGTGAGTAAAAGCATAGAAAACTTGATTGAAAAATGGCATATGGGTCACCTGCAGTTTAATTTTACCCAATGCTGTCCTAAAGTGACAAGTCATGATAATTTCTATTCAATTATTAAATATGGATATAAAAACAAAAGCAGTATCACTAATGTTAGAAAACATAATGAACAACACTGAAGCTCTCTGAGGAGTGAGAGTCAAAAAAGACACAAGAATTAGAGAAATTTTACCTACAATATTATGAATAATTGTATTACAATATAAATCTTTCTTTTAATTTTTGTATCTATAGATGAATAGAATGCATTTATTTCATCCATTTATTTTTTGTAGTGCTAAAGATAAAAAACAATGGCTCACATGTGTGAGGCAAGCCCTGTGCCACTAAACTACAGCCCCAGCCCTGAAAATTCTTCTTTAAACCACATTGATCAGCTATACTTACATAACCACTAGGAGCAGGTATTGTGAAATACTGCTATTCATTACATGGCAGAAAAACTTCACAGAATATTCAGTATAAGCATTCATATAAAGTTCTGATGAGAAAAATTTGAATGAATAAATATTTAAATTATATTAAAGAAACTCTCCTGTAATATTAATATCTTACACTGGTTTTGCCTAGAGCTGTTTGGAAATGAGCAGATTTTCAAGGGAGCTCCCAAATGCAAATAAATGCCAGGTTATGCATATCCTCACAGTCATTGTGGAATAATTTGTAGGGGTGACAAGACTTTGTTGCCCCGCCTTAGAATGCCCTGCCATTTTCCCTAGGAAATAGTCAAGTAATTAAATACATGTGCAATGTAAAGCTGCTATGGCAGTGCCCTGCTTGAAAAGGCTGTGCACTAGAGTGTTATCAGCCTGAAACATAATCTCTGGCACACAACTCCTTGGAATAAAGAAACTCTCTTTTTAGACAAGCACAATGGTTCACTGAGTCTAAAACTGTCCATATAACAGTAAGTTTATACAATGGACTTTCTTGAGAGCTAAACAAAACTCCTAACACTGCACATTGCAACTTAGTATATAACTGAGGAATAAGCTGCATAATGTTGCTAAATTTGTAACCTGCCTAGTAATAAAATGAACAGTATGTACTAGTAATGCAAATGACCTAAATTAACCTGTTGATATAAATAAAGCTAGGCAGTTTGACCTCTCTGTAACTATACCACATTTTCTGCCACTTGTCTGTGTCTTCTTTTGATTTTCTTCTTTTTTTTAAAGAGAGAGAGTGGGAGAGTGGGAGAGAGAGTGGAGAGAGAGAGAGAGAGAGAGAGAGAGAGAGAGAGAGGAGAATTCTAATATTTATTTTTTTTCAGTGGACACAACATCTTTGTTTGTATGCAATGTTGAGGATGGAACTCAGGCTGCATGCATGCCAGCAAACCGAGCTACCACTTGAGCCACATCCCCAGCCCCTCTTCTTTTGATTTTCCTACAATGTTTTGTTAATTTAAATGAAGGAAGATCACTGAAGAACAAGAAGGAGCTTAAATAATTGATATGAATGGTAAATGGAGAGCATGAAATGCTCTTTAATGATTGCAACTGAAACAATCCTAGGCTTGAAAAAATATTTTCTGTCAGATTTTAGCTTATCAATTAACATTTTTAAATGTGAATTCCTCTTTAATTTTGGACCTCTTATGTGTATTCTCTGCTTCATTGATTTCTACCCAATTTGACATGTGTACTCTCACTTTTCTCTTCAAATCCCAAGGTTATTTCATTGGAGACAAAATGGTGACCAAAGATTATATAGAGACATCAATTTTTTTGATGGAATATGTCACGTTTTGTAATTTTCTTGGTAACTAAAGAAGTCTTTTTAATCTTACACTCATTAGGAAAAAAAAGAAAGAGAAAATATCCTATAAGAGTCTACAAAATTATTTTCTCAAATATTTTTTTCTAGACAAAAACACTAAAACACTTTGAAACCATTTTTATTCTCTACATTGTGATCACTACTTAGAAAAGATAAGTTAAACATAAAAAGTAAAAAATTAACATTTTCTTTTCTACCTAAACAAATGCCCAATCTTTGTACTAAAATCAAGAAGCAAACATTTTAATGCAGAATAGAAGCTACCATAAGATACTCTATAAAATTAAAAAAATATATTGGTTTTGAATTAAAAATTCTGAATGAAATTTAGGCTCATCAATAGAGTAGGTTTTTACAGATCTCTAACATCACATCTCCATATAAAGTCTACTGAGGGTGGTCCAGGAATTTCCATTCCTCTTCCGAAAACTCAATGACCACATCTCTTCATGTCAGTGGTTCCTGAAATAAAAATGAAGAAATACATATTACATAAACCATATTATTAATGACATAGTACTTAATTTTATACAATTATTAATGAGAGTTAAAAGAGGTGGCTTTCACATATGATAATGATGTCAACCATTCAATAAGATACTTTTTTTGTGGTGTCCAGGACTGAACCCAAGGCCTTTTGCATGAAAGGCAAGCACTGTACCAACTGACCTATATCTCCAGCCCCAATAATTCATTATGAGAAGTAAAATTGGTGGATAATTTTGTTATAATGAAACCCAGGGAGCAGCACATGTAAAGCAAAACACTGAAGCAAAAAAAGTGGGAAAAAATCCAACATAATTCCAAAGGATAAATAATAGTTGCAATTAGTTATTGAGTATTCAAAAGAAGCACAACCAAATAAAGCAATGATACTTGAGACATGCACAACAAAATTATAAGTAATAATAATACTCATATGATGGTGGTTGCGTTAGTGTGTAGAAGACATAAGATATCACTAAAGACACACCAAAACTTTCAACAGTCCACATAATTATTTGAATGTTTATCTCCAAAGTTGTCTATCTTCTCATTATTTAAATATAACATAAATCTACAGTGTATTTAAAAATTACTTTTACAACATCACAACTCACTTCTAAAACAAAAGAATAAAATTTTTAACTAGCAAACTATTACAAAACACTTAGGTACTTGGGTCAACTTGAATCACATGGCACAAAGTTATAACGAAAAGTAAAAACAGAAAAGCAAATTAAGGGAATAGACTGTTAATCTCTCAGTTCATAAGGAAACTGACATATCAGGTTTAACATTCCCAGATATGTATAGCCACTCTCACTGTGAAACTGTATCCTCACTTGGCTCATTTCAAAGTAGAAAGTGAGAGAATAGTAACCAGTTAAGAAAAAAAATCTGAAATTCTCTGGCATCATAAATGCCTCTCTGACAGCTTGGAAATATTCCTTTTACCAGGGTCTCAGTTATCACTAGGGAACAAACACATACATGAAGTTAATTTAACATTCTGATCTGTGATGTCTTTCTTCTGAAACAGAATTATTTTTTTTAAATTAGAGATTTAATCCAGGGGCATTCTACACCTTAAATGCATTTCAAGAAGTTTTGATGTTTTTTAATTGTGATAAATGGGCTTACAATGTTGCTTAGGGTCTCTAAATTACTGAGTCTTGAATCATATTTACTTTCTTCCTACCTCATTTTTCCACATCACTATGATTACAGGTTTGTGCCACCATTCCTGACTCTGCAACCACCTTTGATACCAAATGTGCAAACTTGCATAACAACTAATATTTCAACAACTAGTAGTCCAATAATTCAGTTCTGATACCATCCAGTACAGATCCCAAAAGTTTGGTGTTCACTACTATCAAATTTTACTAACTGAGGTGACAGTTTTAAGCCCCAGAATAGAACAATATTTATATTTATAATTCATTTTCTATAAATTAGGGGTCTCTACATCAACTCACTCAAGTTACTTATTCTGATAAAAAATAACTCACTTATGTATACCAGCTTGTTATAAATTATATAAATCTGGAAGTTGATAATTGAAACCTTCCATAAAACATAAAAAAAAAATGTCAGAGGAAAATGGGACACTCTATAGGCCATTTTCAGAAATAAGTGGTTGAAGATATTACCTCAAATTTTTATGTTATGCCATGGAAGAGCACATTTCCCAATAAGAGTTAAAAGATCCTCACTATTTTAAATATGCTGATTCAGATACTCATTTTGAATATTACCATTGTTTTATATAAAATAATATTTAATTTAACACTTTTACATTCAGGTAAGAACAAAATATTTGTTTTAAAAAAAGGTTGGCATTCTCTAGATAATTTTCTTTATATGAAACCCTTAGAGTACTGAGCCATCTCATGGCAGCCAAAATGAACATACACACTCATACATACATACAAAACAACATACACTCCTAATTATTCATTGGCTTCAAGGTAAAGGATACTTCATTGGGAATTTTGATTTTTTTTTTTTTGGTACAGGGGTATTCTACAACTAAGATATATTCTAGACCTTTTATTTATTTATTTATTTATTTTGAGTCAGTCTCTCACTAAGTTGCTACACTAAGCTTCAGCTTTGATCTTTCTTCCTCAACCTCCAGGTTGTTGTAATTACTGGCATGTCACAATATGCCCAGAAAGATATTAATGTTCTAACCTCCTTTGGTCCATTTTCATTTCACCTTATTTATTTGCTATTTCTTCTTAAAAAACCCTTGACAGCCTAAGATTTTGGATGCATCCAAATCTTATGTTTGATGAATTTGAAGTATTGCAATGTAGATTTAGAAAAACAAAAGCTGCTTATTACCTATCTCTTAATTTTTTCCAATCTGACATTCTACAAATAGCTCCACAGCAATGAAAATTATAGCCACAGATACACCTAAGATCTGACTTAACCTTCAGTCATGTTCTTTTTCAGACTCAAAAAATTACCTTAGTTCGAATACAATTTTATATTAAATTTGCCTCTATCTTTTCTCTTTGGAAACTTTTTTTAATCTTTCAAATATTAGTGATAAACTCCATTTTATAGGTAATAAAAATATTAGACTAAATGAGACATGCTCAATCCACCAACCTACTTACTTAAATATTCAGTTACCACCCCAAACTTGAGGCATTACATTATGTCTTCCAATAAGCATATAGTGAGTTCCTCCTTGAAGAAGTCTGCATAAACACACTAGGATTTTTTTTTTCTAAATCCTTGCTACAGCTTATTCTCCTTTCAAATTCTGGCACCTTATAATCAATCTTCCCTACATGAGTAAGAAAAAGGAGAACAAAAATCATATTTGCCTTTCTTTTCAGTTACAGAATCAATAGATCTGAGCCGTAATGTGTTTCTGGGGAGCTGAACCTAACATTTGGGGAAAATAATATTAACATTCCAATACCTAAACTATTTAGATGAAACCTATAAAGGATATTCCTGGATTCTCTAGAGTATCTAGAGTATCCAGCTAGTCCAACAAGGTGTTCCATTCCCTAACCACAAGCTTCTGTGTAGGAAGAGAGGATTACACACAGGTTGGCATTCTCTAGGTAATTCAACAAACATGGAACCTGTGGGGAGCTTGGGTCAGCTTCATGTAACTTTTACCGCATAGCCGCTCAAAGACATGGCAGATACTGAAGAGACATCACTCTCTAAACTTTCTTAAGGGGGCCCTAAAATTGCTGTCTATGTTTATGAAAGACAAATAAACATTTCAAAGATTTTTTTTATTTTAATATCAAGGATTAAACTCAGCAGTGCCTACAAACTGAGCAACATTCACCTCCCCTTTATATTTTTTATTCTCAATATAATAATTCTCTCACTTCAGCCTATTAAAATGCTGAGATTATGAACTTGCATCTTCACACCTGACATTAGGTACAAATCCTTTTTAAAGAGTTTCATGTTATAACCTCATGTTCCTCTCATGTAAAAGTACAACCATACACATGCGCACACACAATCACTTTTTATAATTCCATACAAAAGTAAGAGAAAAAGATGAATTAAACTCCATGTAAATTGAAATGTTCCAGGGAACAATACTTCATAATATAGTGAATTAGCAGAGAAAATATGGCATTTAGGAAACTCATGCTTGCCTACATTGGAAGATCACTTTAAAAAGTGAGTGCCCCCTGATAAGGAAAGAGAAACTGAAAACTCCTTGGACCACAACTACTCTCAAATATGAGTTATTTATATGAGTCAAAATTCTCATGTTCTGATCCTGTATTTAACAACAACTCTGAAGGTGTGTAGGTAATAAAGTACAGAGCTGGTTTCAAGCCAGACAGTGGTCACCATTCAGAGGACAAAAAGTAGAATCCTGACTGTCAACCCCATTCTTAGGGACAGATGTGGAAGTATATTGAGCTCTATCAAATTTAGACTAGGATTAAAATATTACAGAAGTGACCTCAGGGAAGTGCAGATTCTCACAATTATTTATGAATACTTTTACTCAGCCCATTTGTTTTTATTTTATAATGCCCAGCCCTGAAGTCTTCTTATTTTTGAAATACTCTAGACTCTGAAAGTCAGAGGGAAAGAGCCCATTACAAAGCCACCCAGGCATCCAAAAACCTGGAGATGGATAAAAATATTTGCCTGAGGCAGAGATGGATTGTTTCCCAGAATTTGAAGCTTTACCTCTATTCTCTGGTTTTTCGTCTGATTCAATAATTATCACCTCAATCATTTTTATTTTATAATTTTTACCCGAATAGAAAAAATACCATGCTTAGACAGTTGTGCCTCTGAGTGTAAGGTGAATAAATCCAATTCAGGCTATAAGACCCCAAAATAACAAAATGTTATTTATATCCCTTCTCAGACAGAGCTTTCTATGTGCAAGAATACCTGGCCATAAAAGGGGACATAAGTATTTAATGTTGAATATAATTTTATATCAATTATCAATGACAATAATACCAAAGACAGATTCACAAATGCAAATAATGGAGTGAGAATTACTTTACATTTTTGGATTTCATAACCTTCATACTCTGACTAAATAAGGCTTTTTTGTTTGTTTGTTTGTTTTTGTTCCAGAGATAGACCCCAGGGATGCATTACTGAGGAACATCTCCAGTTGTTTTCAAAAATTTTTTTTTTGGCAGAATCTCACTAAGTCTTTGAGGCTGTCTCTCAGCTTGTGAACTTTCTTTAGTATCCTGATTCGCCAGCATTACAGGAATGCAAATACACAACCAGCTCTTGTTCAGAAATTTTGAAGCAACTAGATTTTAGAAGAAGTAGACAATCTTCAACAGCATCATAGTTGGAAGAAATAAAATGATAAATATATGTGTAACTGAACTTTTAGAGTTTGTAAGGAAAACAAATAAAATAAATAAATATAAGAATGTATAAATAAATTCCTATAAATTCTTATAACTTATAGGTTATTACAAATAATTGGTACTTTATAATAATTTAAGTTATAAAATAATTAAACATTAGATTATATAATGAAATCATGATTATAATTTCTAAGTATTTTTTTTATATTTTTAAACCAATATATCCATAATTTTATCATTCCAATATACAAACAATGAAAATTGTTAGCTAACTATATGTATTTTTCATTAAGCTTTCAAATCTCACACTTCTTTCCACTTCTAATACTTCTCGATGTAGATCAACCACATTCCTAGAACTCATTAGCCACATGTGGCAAATGGCTGTCACATCACAAGTGTATATCTGATATGCTGTGATTCCCTGGACTGCAGATAATTAAATGACTAAAACCCTCCTTTCTTACCAGAGGTGAGGAAATATCTATTCCTTAACAATATTTCTCCTTTAAACCAAATGAGAAAGAAATGGTATTTTTAGACCCATGAGTGTGCTATTAGGTGAGAGTTTCCTATGGCAGGCCATTCTTCCAAACTGAAAACTGTTAAGGTCAGTATAATTTTCATATATTAGACAGAAAACAAAGGATGATGCAAATCCAGGGAAAAGTGTCCTCATGTCTTCATATCTGTCTACACCTGAAACTGAAATTTAGTTGTGAACAAAAAGATTATTATTTTTTGTTTGTTTTTCCATTGAGCCTTCATCCTAGTGATCCAACTATAGTTGTCTGGTTTATCTTTTGTTGCAGAGTATGCTGTGAGTTAAAGTACTAATAACATTTTAATGTTTACATGAATTTTGGCAATACTCAATATAATTTATAGGACTTTCAATATTAAATCAAGAAAAATAAGTTTGGTGCTTCTTCCAAACCTAAATCTATGCAGTTAACTTGAAATTAGAATGTTTTGAATTCTGGCTTCCTGTTTCCATTAAATGCATTTAAGCTATTAAGTATTACAAAGCTGTTAATTATCACAAACTACCAGCAAAGTAATTCATAATTCAAATGAGCAGTTTATGAGCAAGCCAAATTTGAAATTGGTTTATGTGGGCTATTCTGATTTTAGCAGATACTTTACAAGTGTAAGCTCAGCTATTTGACATGGTTCCCCTGTTTCTAGAAGAGAGATGGCTGTCCACTGTGGACTTTTCATTCTCATCTACTGTGGTCTTTTTATTCTCAACCACATAACTTCTTCTCCTTCATAAGCCTAATATGAGCTTCTTCTTCTTAAGATGATGAGGTTTACAAAGATAAAAACAGGAAGAATTCAAGACACTTTAGATCTAAGCACAATACCAGTACATTTGCATATTCTCTCTCTTCTACTTGGTGTAATATAATAGCTATTTTTAAATTCACATAATGGCAAAGAGATACTGCCTCCTCATAAGGACAGCTATAAAAAAGTATTGCCAATTACTGGGATACAGGAAAGGATATGGAACTGGAGATATTGTTTTCATTTTATGCTTTTTTTCTTTAAGAGAAAACTTTTTATATTTTACCTAATTAATAAAATTTACAATGCCACAGGTACTAAAACGTTATTCATGTTTTAAACTTAGAATCTCAATGGCCTGCCTCAAAAACTCAGATTTTCCCCAGGTCACAATAATCATGAAACTTTTATAGGGCTCTTGATATAGTTCAATTGAATGCAAAAGACCCTGTGTTGAATTATCAGCACCAAAAAAAATCATAAAAATTCTTCTAAAAATTAAGAAACTGAAGAATTACACCTATGCTATAGAAGCACAATTTTTTAGGTCTTACATCCTTTATTATATTTTCCTATTCAAATACTTTTAAAAACATTCAAGTTTGTGTGTGTGTGTGTGTGTGTGTGTGTGTGTGTGTATGTGTGTGTGGGGGGGTTTAATAGGGAAAAATTTGGGTAAATCAATTTGGACTATGTTTTGAAAATAAAGCTAAATGATTCATTTTTATTTTTCATCCTTAGATAATAGTAAAAATGCACATAACACAAAATGTATCTTCAACTTACTTTATTCTCTTTTTTTTTGGTGTTCATAGTCTACTTATGATTTTTAACCTGGAATAACCTTAGACATTATTTTTATAAAAGAGTTTCTTCATATGAAAGCAAGAGAACAAGATTGGTCTACTGAAAAAAAATATTTCCTCCACAAGGAGTTTGAATAAACACCTGAAGATATATTTAAAAAACCATTCTTTGATTTTTTTCAACATGGCAAATCTATTCTCCATATATCCCCACATGAAAGGCTGAAGTGGACAACTCCACACAACACACAAGGAAACCACACAGAGCGAATGTGTTTTCAACTATAAATCAATGCTTCCTACTTCTGGCTAAAGTGTACAGTCACCTGAAGAGCTTCTTAATTTCCAAAAAAATAAAAAAATATATAAATATTGCATTAAAACAATGTAATCGATATCCGTGGAGAGAAACTGAGGCATGTGTGTCTTTGAAAGACATGAAATAAATTACCATGTGCAGTAAAAACAAAAAACTACTACTTTAAATTAATATCTTTTGAAGAATGAGTTGCAAAGACATATAAGATATGTGCTCATGACTTTGGCCACCTAATTTCTCAGAATTTTTTAGCTATGAAATATACTTGTGATAATCAAATAAAAATTAAAAAAATATTATTTTTAAATCAAAGTTCTGGAGATTATTGTTGATAAATGCTTGGTGTTATACATTTATGTTTGATGTGAGTGAGCACATTATGGCAGAAGCCCATGGAAAACAGAAGCACAAGGTGTGAACATTTCCTTTCAAGTACATACTGTACAATGAACTAAACAATTCCAAATATGATTTATTTTTGCAAAGTTTTCACTAAATAAAACACCCTTGAAAATAAACCTTAAATATATGGACTATTATTGGGCAATTATTCAAACCAGAGTGCCTGTATTATATTATTGATATTCTTTGCATACACTGATCATTGATATTCATTTTGCCGATTCAACTCAGTTAAAGGTTACTGGGAATACACCAGACACAGTTTTAGGTGCTTTGATTATGAACCACATCATTTTAACAAATAATTTAATTGGAGAAAATTATTTAAAAAATGGGTTAAGCCATGTGTTGTGCTGCATGCCAATAATCCTAGCAATGAATGTGCCTTATGCTTTTGGATTGCAAGTTCAATGACAGAATTTGTAACATAGTATGGTGTCATTTCAAAAAAAAATTATATTCACAAAGTGAATATTTTTCCAGTGAATGAAAAAAAAAAAATATATATATATATATATCTCCATTGGTGTTTGTGTGTGTGTGTGTGTGTGTGTGTATTTAGTGATACTTCCATCCTCTGTACTGATGGAAAAAAAGTGAATAAAAAAATAATATTTACCAAATGGTTGCTGAATTAAAAAAATAAATAAAGTTATGTCCAAGTGTTAGAACATGGATAAATGCTTGAGAATGATAAAATATGAAAATAGAAAGAAAACCAATTTGAGATTTATACCAAATCATAAATTGTTACTAGTATTCTGAGAAACAAAATTATTTCACAAAGATAACTTTTAAAATTTTCATGAAAGTATGATGCCCATATAAAACCACATAAAGCATTTATGTAAAGATTCAGAACTTATTCAAAAGTAAACACATTTTGAATCAGCCTTGCTCAGGACAGTCTAAATCAGTTTTTTCATCTACTATCCCAAAGAGCAAAAGGTTCTTAATAACTAGCATGGGAATGTTTTATTACATTAATGTAAAATGTATCTTAAAAAAGTAAATATTTTACCAGTTACCCAGATTTAATACCTACCTATTATATGCCATTTCTATTTTTTCTATGCTTCTACCCATTTTACAACAAAGGCCAGCCATCCTCCTTTTATATTTATGTTTGGTGATGTCATATCTACATGTCTTGAATGTCATAGAAATACATTATAGAGTTTTTAAAAAAATAGAATGTTAAAAACCTTCATTGCTTTTAAGCACAGAGTATTTACATCATTGCCCCCCCCCAAAAAAAAACATTTTCTTTTACATGCAACTTTGTTTTCCCCAGAAGGATGTTACTGTAATGTATTATAAAAACTATAATTTTATTTTGCCTGGCATAATGCAATATAATTTAAATACAGCTGGTGTAAGAGTCTATAAGCATGTGTGCATCAGAAAAATGTTCCTTTATATTGATAACTGCTTTTGTATTTTATAGATGTACTACAAATTGTTCATTTCAACATTCAAGAACATTTCAGTTATTTTTTATTTTGGATCATTAGGATGAATGGGGCCATCAATAATTTTAAACAAATAATTATTCCATTCAGCTTATTCATTCTTAGTATTTCAATGACACTACATTTTATTTTTACTGGTTGCTTAAAAAATTATAATTTCCATCTTATCATTTCAATTTAATTAGAGCCAATATTATATGAGTTTACTAAATACAAAATAAAATCCTTACCACAGACTGTTTATTTTTTTGTACCCTTTGTACAAGTAATATAAATGTTTTTGTACACATTATACATCCCAAAATACACTGTATAATTTTTGTACAAAATAACCATAGATTATTATAAAACAAAGAGAAACAAGTGTCAATCTTAAGGTTGCTAATATATGTTAGACATGGTGGTACACACCTATAATTCCAGTGACTTGGGAGGATGAGGCAGGATGATCACAAGGTCAAATAGTGCCTCTGCTACTTAGCAAGGCTCTAAGTCACTCAGCAAAACACTGTCTCTAATAAAAATATAAAAAGGGCATGGGAGGACAGGATTTGTCTCAGTGTTTAAGTGTACCTAGATTCAATCAATAGTACCCAAAAACAGAAGATTTCTAATATATTACAAAAATTCTGCAGTGTGGTAAAACTTTGACAATAATACAGCACATACAGAATTCAATAGATAATACTGAGAAATTATAAAATGTTATTAGTGACATTTTGACTTCAATATTAGTAGGTATTATTAATAGTTCTTGTTAAATTTTCTTTCCTATGTGCACATATTTCTAAGTATAGATTTTTAGTATAGTTATTTATAGGTTGAGATACCATTTAAACAACAGAATATAGTGTTATTTTATACTGATTGTTTTATGTTTTACAAGACATTTTTTCTCAACTTTTTAAAGTTTCAGGAAAGTGAATTCATAAACGGTTTCAAAGTCACTGAACACTACACAATAAGGAGTATAGAGATCCTTTAATACCCCTGGTAAAAACTCTAAGACACATTAGAGATTAAAAAGAGTTCTATGTGACCATCCTGAATTTAAGTCTTCACTTTCAAAATTTTATGTACACAATGACAGCACACTTTAGATAACATTCAGCCAGAAATTCACCACATTAGTCAGAAGCCCAAGTGCATATATTTTGTTGACTTTTCCATGTTGTCTAATTTTTTTCTATTTTTTCACACCTCCTTTATGGTGACCTTGAAAATATCGACTTTTTTAGCTCTGTTATAACTCATTTGTGGAAAAAAACATAATTAAATAGCAAGAGACAGAAGTAAGCTACTTGGTATATACCTTACTTTTACCATATTAAAAACGTTGATTTGAATCTCAAAAATCTACAATTCAGAAACAAAAAACAAAAAACAAGACCACCAAAGAGACACAAATACATCCACTCAGTGAAAGAAGTGAAAGAAACATGACCAGTAAATTTTCTGTTCTCAATTAAGTAGTTGACAGAAGAAATAAAGAATTTCTCCAATTTTAGAAAATAAAAACATATTTTCAGGAAGTGGGGGCAGAATTCACTGGTGTAGTTTGTGTTCAATCTGCAAAACACAGGATTACAATAATAGCCCAATGATAAAAGGCAAACATTAAGTGAGGGCACTGTTGGGAATACAAATAAGTAGTAGCTCCTGACTCACTTTCCATTAATGAATACATTAAAAGGAAATATTATATTTCAAGTTCCTCTTAGGCAAAATGAAAAAAATGAGTTGAAAAACTTATAAAAACTATACAACTTGGAAAATGTCTACCCTTTGATGATCTTAAAAGCTAGTGTAGGCTTGGATCTCAGTCCAGCCTTAGGCAATGTGCTACGTAATTGGAACAGAATTACCAACAGCTAGTGAAACCCCAAGAAGAGGAAGATTGGGACTATATATTTAACACCCTACCTCTAAACTGTTTTCTGTGCTTTAGATCTTAATTTTGCTGGAGCTGAAGAAGGATCTGCACATTAATACCACTAAGAATACAGAAAAAATAATAGTTATCTATGTTCTTCCAAGGGCTTCCATGGGCTTAAGACCCTGGGATTGGGAAAGAGAAGTTAAATCACAAATAACTTGGTTTATGCATTTAAGGGTGTTCAGCACACAAAGAACTCCATTCTTCAGCTTGCCCCTCTAAACATTTCATGAGAGCAAATTTTTCCCAGAGAAAAATTTTTCTTTATTGAGTGATTTAATATCTCAACATCTTCCATTCAATTGAAGAAACTCATTACCTCACATATAAGAAAACACTCTAGAGAAAGAAAAGTAGGAGGCTTAGGCAGAGGACCCCAAATAAAAAGCCATTCCATATGCTCAAGTTCTGGGAATGAAGCTTACTGATTATAGGCAAATCTCCCTTAGATAACAAAATATTTGGTTACTATTGATTTGCAAGCATCTAAATGGGTTTATAAAATCCCACGCAGTAGTTCAGATAAGGGGTTATAAAGCACATATATTTGTTAATTTCCAGAGAAGGTTTCCAAACACTCTCTCTGTGAATACTTGACAAACTGGGCTCCACAATCTTCCCTGACATATTTGATAAGCAAGTCAAATAGTGGACAATTGTATACTGAACACAGGTGTTAGAGTAGCTTTTGTCACCAGTCACAGTTGCGCATACCTGTAATCCTGGCAGCTTGGAATGTTGAGAAAGAAAGGCCTTGAGTTCAATGCCCAGACTCAGAAAAAGTGAGGCTTTAAGCAACTCAGTTAGATGCTGTCTCTAAATAAAATACAAAATAGGGATGGGGATGTGCGTCTTAGTTAAATCCCAAACCACATAAAACCCACAGGTCAGACACTTTAAAACTTCATTCAAGTTTCTTCATTACCTAGGCCTACTCTTGTAGATTTATCTGCCAAATAGTCTCATATTTGACTCACATTTCACTTCCTACCTCTTCAAAGCCTTTAAAATTCACCAATCATAAAATAATAGTAAAAATCTTCATGACTTATATGTCTATATCCTCTTTTATATGCATTTTTCTCAATTTCTCTTTACAATTCAGCCCAAATCCTCCTGTCTCTGTTTTCCTACCCATTTCAACCATTACAGGCAGAAAAAAATGCTGACCTTATATTTATTTTTTTGTATTATTGCGAAAAAAGGCATTTTCTATAATTTATCAAAGACTGCTATTTGATCACAAAAAAGGTTATGGTTTCATTTCCTTTATTGTATGATACACAATCAATTAATACCTACTAGAGAATCATGAATATACCTGAGAAGTTGGGTAAAACAAGCAGCAAATTTTGTAAAATGTTAATAGAAGAACATTCCTTTCTATCATTGTTCAAGAAATAATTTGTAAAGTTGGTGGTGGGATTGTAAATGGGCTGCAGGGAGTTTTTCTTTTCAAAATTAAATTAGAGAAAAGACAATGAATTTCATTTTTTTAAAAAAAAACTTTAAAGCTATTTGATTATACATATGAATCTTCACTGTTATCCAATGTCATTCTATTTTATTATGACGTTCCAGTGACATTATTTTTCAGATCTATTTTTATGTATGAAGTTTGCTCCTTATATTAAAAGGAAAAAAAAGAAACAGTAAATTATTGTCTCATAATGTCTTCTGTTTTAATATGAATGGTATTATAGGTGAAAAGGTATGAACATACTAATTTCTCTACATTTATTATGTTTAAATCATTCTACATCAAATATTTATTTATGTCTTTTATTTATTTTTAACATTAGTTTTAGCACAGGAAGAATCAAAGGAGAGTTGAGAAAAGTGTTCTCCTGCTCTTATATTTGGACCTTTAGATGATTTAATGCTTTATAAAGCTTCAGAAGAAGAGTTGCATTCATCATTAGAATGAGGCAGAGGCATTGTTCAGTGGTAAACTTCTTGCTTACTAAATGAGAGACCCTAAATTCAATACTAGCACAACCAAATAAGCAAAAATAGATAAATAATAATAAATTAGAACCCTTTGAAATTAATTTATTTATTAATTTATTTATTTTATAAAGGAGAGAGAGAGACAGAGAGAATGAGACAGTGAGAATCTTTTTTTTTTGTAGATGGACACAACACAATACCTTTTATTTTTATGTGGCGCTGAGAATCAAACACAAGGTTCTGCCTATGCTAGGCGAGCGCTGTACCACTGAGCCACAATCCCAGCACGAAATTAATTTATTATTCATGGTTGTACCATACATAATATTTAGGTTGCTATAATCATGGGCTGTGTGAGAAGAACAAGTTGCCCATTATAGGAATCAAATTAGAATTATTAATCTCTCTTATTCTCTGTGTGTGTGTGTGTGTGTATAATCTGTAATAAAACCCTCACTCTAAAGCTATTAAAGTGCAAATATGTTAAAAATGATTCAATTTTTCTGTAATTCAAGGAATTGGCAACATCAAGATTGAAAATGTTAAATATTAATGAAAACAAATTGATGGTCAAAAAAGATGAGCACAGGTGATAGATACTGTAATATTTGAGATGCAAAAAGGTTGATTACATTTAATCTTGAAAATTTATCTAAATTTTGTGTTTGTTTAGGCACTTGAGATTTGTTGATATAAAATAAATATGTATTTTGTATTTAATGAATAGGGACAGGAACTGAGTTTAAACAAATATCACAGTAAGATTTAGAAGACATATTAGTTTATACATGCTGGCCTTATCTTCTTAACCTTTTCTTTTTGAGTTGTTAAATTAATGACTGATTCTAATCAATTACTGATTGGGAGCTATGAATATCAAGGTTATTTTGAACGACATCCTAAGAATAGACTCTAGTATATCCAGATGGGGAGTGTTAGCATGGCTCTTTATTGTGTCCATGTGGATTAACTGTAAGAGTTAAATATCAGAGTTTAGATCCTTGCCTTCAGCAAAAGAAAAGCAGCTTACAATTGTCATCAAAAGAAACAATTGCATAGTATGAGCCATATTAATATTTATAAAGGCAAGAAAATTTGTGACTTTGAATCTGTTTTCTGAATGAGAGCTTCATATGATGTTTTCCTTTGAAATGAGACACATCCAATTTAACAAATGTAATATCTGCTAATTATGATAGAGTAGTCAAAGTACCATGGAAACAGAATATAAAAGAGGAAAATTAGTTTATGGTTTTTAAGAGGCAAATAACTATTAGGTCTTCTCATCTGCATACAAATAAAGAGCATGATAAAAATACAATATGGGATTAAAACATAGACTCCTTGATAAAGAAAGATTACTAAAGTTTCACAATTTTGTAGTGTTTTTGTCAACCATCTATAGTACAATCAATATTTTACTATTTCAATTTATACTAAAATATGTTTAAAGAAATCTTAAATATAATGTAAAATTTGAAGTATTTATTAAGAGCTTAAAATCACACATTTTGATAAGATTTAATTGCAACCTACCTTTAAAACAGCTTGCATCCTTTAAAAGTCCAAACTGCTACTCTATACCAATTTGACTATGTTTCCCAGTAGAGCCAGTCAGTCAAGTAACAGAACTAGAAAAAAAAAACCATATACAAAAATTTGAATTTTAACTATTTGTGATATTTATTTTTGAGTACATTTTACATACATTTAATATTTGCCAAGACAATAAAGAGAGTTCTTATGTATCCCACACTCAACTTACATTATTATTAATATCTTGTACAACAAGGGTACATTTCTTACTACTTTAAAAACATTGCAGTAGATAGATCTAAATGAGCAAATATTGATGCATTATTTCTCTAATTTCTCTCCTAATGTCCTTCTTCTGTTCAAGAGTTCCTTATTGCCTTTAGTAATTATGTTTCCTTAGTCTTTTAAGCTCCTTTGCATAGTTTATTAAGACTTCTTTTGTTTTGATCACCATAACAGTTTTGAAAAGTAATGGTGACACATTAATAGAATGTCCCTCAATGGAATTTGCCTAAAGCATTTCTCATGATTAGGATTGTGTTCACCCTTTTCATGCCATACCCTTTAGAAGGAAGCCCATAATAAGAACTTCATAACATATTCATTAAGGAGATTCAAAACAAAAACCACAACATCATTTTTCAGGCAGTTAATTAGACAAAATAAATGTTGAATGATATATCAGATATTATCAATAATTGAAAATGAAATAATTGAAACTGACATATATTATTAAAAGTGAACTTGAATACTACAGATGTCAAGAATCATTTGGCTGTATCTAGTAAATGTGAAGATGCAGGTAAGTTATGCCCCAGCAGTTCCACCTCTATGAGTACATCTAGACAAAATCTTGTACATGTGCACAGGAGGTATGCATAAGGATAGTTAGTGCAGTTTTGCTCAAAATCCTATACAAATGATATTTTTGAAAAGTATTTTATATGGCAAATGAAATGCAATTAATGCTACTTATTTCAACCATTAAATTTATAAAAATAGTTTTACTCATAAATTGTTATAAAATATTTTAAAAATGCTTAATGTATGTGCTTGTGTATATTCAGGTATATGCGTAGGGCTTACACATGGTTAGTGTGTATGAAGCTGAAGAAGTCAGTCAGGGTTTGGCTACCTACTTGGTAATCACAAGTAAGAATACCATACCAGACTTATGAATAATCACAAAACCCAATCAATATTACCAAGATGAGTTACACATACCTAAATATTCAAAGTACAGTGGGTCACCACTTTGAAATTTAGTAAAGGAAGACAACACTAGGATCACGTGTCAGTCAGCCTTTCATTGCTCTGACCAAAATATGTGACAAAAATGATTTAGAAGTTTATTTTTGGCTCATGGTTTCAGAAAATTCAGTCAATGTTGGGCTGATTCCATTGCTCTTGGTCTGAAGTGAGGCAAACCAACATGGTTGAGGGCATGAGATAGGAAAGCTACTCAACTCATGAAATTCAGATAGGGGTGTGTGTGTGTGTGTGTGTGTGTGTGTGTGTGTGTGTGTGAGAGAGAGAGAGAGAGAGAGAGAGAGAGAGAGAGAGAGAGAATATGAATATGAAGGAACCTGGAGAAAAGACAAATCCTAAGGCATACTTGCAGTGACCAACTTCCTCTAACAAGATCCCAGTCAGGTATGAATCCATCAAATGGATTAATCCATTAGGAGGATAGAACCCTCATGATTCAATCATTGCCAAGAAATCCCACCTCTGAACCTTTCTGCATTGGAAATTATGCTTTCAATATATGAACCTTTGGGGGGAATGTTCAAATTCAAGACAAAATAGATCAGAAAAAAAATGAAGTTAAGGCTCTTAGTTTACAAAGTGATAAGTGCAGACTCTTATTTTATTTTATTTGTTCAGAAAAGAGGACATATTAAAGAATTCTATACACCTGTTTTGTGTTCTTCTCTCTGATTCTGGTGTAACAATAATCTCTTTGTAATTAGCTAACCTGCTTCACTGTTTGAATGGCTATTTTTTATTTAGTAATTTTTTTAACCTCTGGAATAAAAAAATCTGACAAAAACTATTTTAGAGGACGAAAAGTTTATTTGGCACCCATGATTCCAGATGTCTCAGTCCACTGATGGCCAACTCCATTGCTCTGTGCTGGAGGTGAGATAGAAGGGTATGGTAGAGGAAGGTAGTTCAGAACATTGCACCAGGAAGCAGAGAGAGAGAGAGTTCCACTCACCAGAATCAGAGGCAAAGTATAAATCCCAAAATCAGTTCCCAGAGACCTATCTCCTCCAGCCACACCCTACATGTCTTCAGTTACCACCCAGTTAATCCCTATCAGGAGATTAATCCACTGGTTGGGCCACACCTCTAATCATCTAATCATTTCTCCTCTGAATCTACTTGAGTTGTTTCACACATGAGCTTTTGGGGTCATCTTATATCTAAACTATAAAATTGACAAAGAAGAACAGCGATGAAAACAAATGGCACCTGAAAAATATAAGCTTAGGGAAGTGTCATGAGCACAGGTAGTAGTTGTGCTTCAACAAGGCTCAGAATACTCATTCAAAGAACCATTTTAGCTTATGTTAGAAAATCCAGGACTAATTTTGTCTGAGTATAAGTAGTTATGAAAAGAATGGTTAGAGAAATCCTTGCAAAAATTTGCAAGTTGGGATAGACACATATTTTGTTTCCAGTGCCCCTACCATAATGAAAGGATTTGCAAAAGAGGTTAAGCCTGACCTAGTAATGAAAAGCACAGAAATGTAAAGAAATGAGACCAGAGACAAATTTCTGACAAATATGTTGTTGATTTCAATAATTGCAAGAATTAACTATTACAAAAATAAAATAGATAGGAAGCTTTCTGTAAAACTCCATTGATACTTCCTCAAATAAAGGATAGAGAAACTAATGTACATCTATTTAGGAATGCACTAGAATCCCTTTAAAGGAAAAAAAGAAAGAGAGAGAGAGAGAGAGAGAGAGAGAGAGAGAGAGAGAGATTGAAAGACAGACAAACACTGAGAGGTACACCAACAACCATAAGAAAATCAAATGGTATATACAGGTAGTCAAGTATTACTACTGGGGAAGCAGGCCAACCAGACAGAAGACAGTATGAAAAACTGGTCACTAACTACTGATGGTTTCCCCCCATTTTTCCCAACAAGAATTCTGCTGACATTTAAACTCCACTTTCATTGGATAATTACAATATGTTGAAAACCATAATGACCAGATTTCTTATTTCGCAACCAAAAACATATGAGTATCACCCATGTACCATGATTTGACATCTCTGTATTGGAAATATAATGAGTGACTGGGGAAAGAAGCTGCCATTTGTAAGGATGTCACATAGTACTTAAAATGAATAAGACATCAAGAATAAAGAAATGTGTTAATGAAATAAAGATTCACTTTACAGTGGCATGAGTTTTTTCTATAATAAAATTGAAGAGATTTTGCCTCAAATATAAAAAGGAAGTTGTTAAACAAGGGAAGGATAAAAAAATGTCTGTCTATATCAGGTCAATTGGTAATATACTGTAATTAACATAATATTAGAAAGTCCCTATAAAGAAGAGGACTAGAAAAAAAGTGCAGGCGGCGAGTAGCGTGTACATGTGTTTCTTGACCATTTATTAAGCTGACACTATTCAAACATGATTGGATGAATCTGAAGAAATAACTGGGTGTCAGGAAGGCTATACCCTGAGGGGGCGGGGGGGGGCAGCTTTCCTAAATTAGAAATCAAGAAATTTATTTTTGATTATAGAGATTTTTAAAAATACAATAAAAAATTGTTCAAAGGATATATAGTCACTTGCTCTCATTTGAGTGGGAGGGATATTACATTTTTCTTTTCATTCAGAATTAATTCTTATATCAAGAATTAAATTTAGGGTTGGGGTTATGGTTCAGCAGTAGAGTGCTCACCTGGTGCAATGAGTCGCTGGGTTTGATCCTCAGCACTATATAAAAATAAATAAATAAAAATAATGGCATTGTGTACAACTAAAAAAGAAATAAATATTAAAAAGAATTATATTTAAGGTATATTGGGGTGTGTAAAACCTTTTATATGAAAATAATGTTCCATGTATAAAAGAAGGTAAAACCTATACAACAAAAATACTTTCAATTTAGAGTTCCAATAAATAGAATGATATCTGATATAAATTCATAAGGTACAATGAATCCTCATTATATTTCAGTATGATATGATGATAAGAATAAAAAAATGAAGATAATAAGAAGGAAGATTGCTTGAATTTATAATTGTATATTTCTTTGAAAACTCCACAGTATCATCCAAAAGAGATTTATAAGTAGTAAGATATTTTAGAAAGGTTCTGAACTGTATTGAGCTAATTGCATTTCAATAGACTTAAAACAACAGTTAAAAGTGCCATTTCATAATTATTGTCTTTATTAATATTCATTAAATATAGAAATTCAGAATTACATTCTGCTATGGTTCACGGATATGTGGATTGACCTAGTCCTTGTTTTCTCAGAGACATTTAGAAAATATATATGAATTATTAGGAGATTGAAATGAAGAAACAAAGTGCAAATTCCCCAATTTCTTATTCTTAGATTCCATACTCTGACTCTGCCTACCTACTATAAAAACTTTTATACTCTTACTCCCCATTTATATATCATTGCCAACAAGTGAACATTCACTGCCCTACAACAAACCAGAGAACGCACATTGAACAATGTTTCCCCAGTAGAGACCAAGGCACAATTCTTATTAAAAGAATACCTTAGTCATGAATTAATAGTGAAAGCTTTATTTGAGTGTTAAATGTGCTCTAATTATGTGTTTGTGTTTGTTGATGTGTGTGTGTGTGTGGGGGGGTGTGTTTGTGTGTAAAACATGCACTGAGGTGTAAAATAAATGCAGGATTGCAACGGCCTTCTTAAAAATAAGAAGCAGCTTTATCACATTTGAAGCCCAGGGAAGAATCCGCCTGATACTTGACCTACAATTAATTGAAATGTGAAAAATTCAGGCCTAAAAAAACAAAGCCAACAAACAGAATAAATCTAATCAGTCTGTCTCACCTGATTAGATGTCCCCTGTCATGGGCTGTGTAAAATACATGGAGGATCCCGCACTGATTGTTATCTAGAATAACTTCTGCCTGAACTACTATTGGAGAATAGTTGCTGATATACTGTGGTTCTTATACCAGTAAACTGGAATGAAGGTAATTTCAGGCTGCAAAGGAATCAATTGATTTTACTAACTGGTTTTTGGAAAACACTGCCATGAAAAATTATCAATATGTTCATAAAGGCATTTACATGTCTCTCCACAGGGGTTTTACTTAATGGGGGAGGGGGTGAGGTCTGGATATAACTTAACTGTAAATTAGTAGGTAGAAAAATATGATGGGAATCACAGTGCACATACCGGTTTGAACTCAACCTAGGTAACATGGATTCATCTCTGTGTTATAGGCATGCTTCTGAAAAACACAATGTAGAGCTCCAAAAGCAGAACGATACTTTCAGAATACCATGTTATGTTTGTAAATAGAGAGACAGATAGATATACAGAAATCAAAAATCTGAAAACGGTCTGGAAGTGTACATTTCAATAACTTACAATGTCAGTAGTGGGGGATTAATAGCAGACCAAGAAGACTGTATCTGCATGCGAAATGGTTCAATTTTTAAAGAGTTTTTTAAATGACAATGGACAAAAAATTCAAAGGGTTACAGTAAGTGTTGAGGAGTGACTTGGTAAAAGGAGCACAGAGGTGAGAAAGGATTAAGTAGATTTCAATAGAATCAGGTATAATATCTGTACACAGGACTCCATGAACAGGAGCAAAGGGGAAACTTAAAGAAATCATAAGGACTAAGGGGAGATCAGGATTAGGGGGGCTTGTAGGAAGAGCTGGAAAAAACCAAAGCATGCAATAAGCAGAAAATGTGGAAGAAAAGGCCTCACAGGTGGTAAACTGATCCATCTCTCCTGGTAGTTCAACTGTATGAATAACAGAGAGGCCGGCTAAGTGGGAAAGTACTTGGAAACTCTGTTCATACAGACAACAGAAAGTGCCACCAGAGTGAAAAAAGTAAACCTAGTAAGGCAGCTTAGCCCCTTCCCCTTGGTGTTTTATGCCAGCTATCTTTCTTGCTGTGCCTCTGTTCATATACACTGATACGTGTTAGGTCCAAAGGCAGTGACAAACATTGTTACATGTATTGAGGAATCCTCCCAGTTCCACAAAGCACAGCCATTTTACTTAGTGTTCTCAATACCTTCTTTTCGACTCTCATCTCGTTTGAAGAAACACTTTCAGAGGAAAGAAGTTCTCCCTAAGACACATGTGTCCTTAAGTAAACTATGAATTAAGTGGTATTTCAAGGTGTTTGGGCTGATTCCTCCACATGGCCCGTGAAACCTAGAAAAGTGTCATTCACCAACAGGCATTACATCTTCAATGAGTCCTGTTCTTTGCACACCAGGGTCACCTTATTGTCCATTTAATGGTCAGAAAAACAGTGTTACAGTGAGTATCCTTTTTAGTAGTAGGACTAAAGTGTTTTGGACTCGCATGTTCAGATACTGAAAAGGCTCAGGGAAGTCCACTTGAAAGCTGGTCATTCGATACAGGTGCTGGAGAGGAAAACAAGCTACTCTCATTTGGCAACTTTGAGACAGTGATACAGCTCTGGCCATGTAAGTGTAAATAACAACAGGTCTAATCATGCATGGTGGCCTATGGGCTTGGAACTTGCATGCTTACAAAACCAGTGATGACTTGTGCATCTTCTCCTTCGAACCTCATATGTGACTCATCAACAAGTCAAGTGCTAACTTGGGAGGAAAACAATGTTGGGATGACCTTTGGTACATCAAGCCATGAACTCGTTGTCTTAACATCAACAATGTAATTCACGTTCATGATTTACATCCATTTCAGAGAGTCATATCCATCCTTCTCTTGGCTATATATTTATAAGGACCAGCCAGCTTCCTTAGATGTTTTCAAGCCCAAGAAAAGTCCAAAAAAAAAAACAACTGAAAGAAGAGTTTGAAGAATTTTCAACAAATACTAGTCTAGAAATGCTGACTTGAAAACCAACTGACGTTTTCAACACCCTCTTTTTGGCAACATTTTCTGTGCCGTGCTTCTCAAAAATGACTTGTCATAACTGATTTGTGCCCATGTTAGCAACTCTTCTGAAATTACTGAAAGTAGACTAATGTGAGAGTTTCTCTTTAGAGATAATTCAAATTACTTGCGTAGGAAGTGGCAGCAGGTCTGGGGATGTTGTAGCTCACTGGCAGTGACCTTGCCTAGCTTGGGGCTGGCCTGCCATGGATTTTCACCCCAAACACTTGCAAGAAAAAAAAAAAAAGGGACGGCAGGGAGAGAAAAAGTTGGAAGGGAGGGAGGCAATCTTCCCCCAAGAGCTGGAATTCAGCCCTCTACACCCGCATTCTGAAAGTACAAGTGATTTCCCTGAAGGGTTCCTTCCACCTGCAAATGAGCCTGTTACTCAACATCCAGAACCAATCAAGAAACCTCATACTGTTGCTCTCTCTTCAAATGTAATTTGACTTTTCTCTCATTTTTAGTTTTTAAGTAACTGCTTTTACTTCAGTAATTGACTATACTTTGGCTCCAATTGAAGCTCAATGAAACTATAATTCTTAAGATAGTATTTTGTAAATAAAGATGGTTTACATAGGAAGCTTATGAGTAAATTATTCCTATTTTGTTTTATTCCAGAGTACAGCATTTAATCTGATGAACTCACTATTACATAAACAAGAATGGGAGTTCTAGGTACTTGTGATCTAGCTGATGGAAATATATTTGAAACTCCCAACAAAGAAGTGTATTTAGTATGACTGTAGCAAATGTGAAGTGACTTTAGGCTTAATGAAAAATTGTCACTGATTTTCAGACTGGTTGGGCATATCAGCTAGTTTTTCCATATCAGAATAACTAGAGCTTGGGAGGACTATAGGAGGGAACACAACTAAACATGTCACGGAAATAGGAGACCTCAACTACAAAGAAAAATGAAGACCTCTTTTTTATATTCGTTGCTGAGAACATTACATAGCTCTTGAGATATCATATTTCCCACATTAGATTCAAGTGAGTTATGAACTCGCATTGTTACCCCATATACAGATTGCACAATCACATTGTTTACACATCCACATTTTTACAAAATGCCATATTAGTAACTGTTCTATTCTGCTACCTTTTCTATCCTCTACTCTCCCCCCTCTCCTGCCCTCCCATCTTCTCTCTCTATCCCAGCTGCTGTAATTTAACGTTTGGGAATTGGAAACCACACTTTAAACTCACTCTGCTCCCCATTTTCCCTTCTGTCAAATTACTCATCATCTTCTTCTATTTCTCCTCCTCCTTCTCCTCTTCCTCCTTCTCCTTATACCTTTAATTCATTCATCATACACTCATGCATTGCTTCATTCATTCACATTATTCCACACATATGGTGTTGGGGATCCTACTCAGAACCTTTGAAAGTGCGAAGCCAGCACTCTAGTGCTGAGCCAAAACTCCAGCACCTGTCTTTTTGATTTTATGACTGTTTATATGAAATTCAGAATTGCATTCTGCTATGGTTCACGGATATGTGGATTGACCTAGTCCTTGTTTTCTCAGAGACATTTGGAAAATATATATGAATTATTAGGAGATTGAAATGAAGAAACAAAGTGGAAATTCCCCAATTTCTTATTCTTAGATTCCATACTCTGACGCTGCCTACCTACTATAAAAACTTTTAAACTCTTACTCCCCATTTCTATATCATTGCCAACAAGTGAACATTCACTGCCCTACAACAAACCACAGAACGCACATTGAACAATGTTTCCCCAGTAGAGACCAAGGCACAATTCTTATTAAAAGAATACCTTAGTCATGAATTAATAGTGAAAGCTTTATTTGAGTGTTAAATGTGCTCTAATTATGTGTTTGTGTTTGTTGAGTGTGTGTGTGTGAGGGGGGGGTGTGTTTGTGTGTAAAACATGCACTGAGGTGTAAAATAAATGCAGGATTGCAACGGCCTTCTTAAAAATAAGAAGCAGCTTTATCACATTTGAAGCCCAGGGAAGAATCCGCCTGATACTTGACCTACAATTAATTGAAATGTGAAAAATTCAGGCCTAAAAAAACAAAGCCAACAAACAGAATAAATCTAATCAGTCTGTCTCACCTGATTAGATGTCCCCTGTCATGGGCTGTGTAAAATACATGGAGGATCCCGCACTGTTTGTTATCTAGAATGACTTCTGCCTGAACTACTATTGGAGAATAGTTGCTGATATACTGTGGTTCTTATACCAGTAAACTGGAATGAAGGTACCTTCAGGCTGCAAAGGAATCAATTGATTTTACTAACTGGTTTTTGGAAAACACTGCCATGAAAAATTATTAATATGTTCATAAAGGCATCTACATGTCTCTCCACAGGGGTTTTACTTAATGGGGGATGGGAGGAGGTCTGGATATAACTTAACTGTCCATTAGTAGGTAGAACAATATAATGGGAATCACAGTGCACAAACCGGTTTGAACTCAACCTAGGTAACATGGATTCATCTCTGTGTTATAGGCATGCTTCTTAAAAACACAATGTAGAGCTCCAAAAGCAGAACGATACTTTCAGAATACCATGTTATGTTTGTAAATAGAGAGACAGATAGATATACAGAAATCAAAAATCTGAAAATGGTCTGGAAGTGTACATTTCAATAACTTACAATGTCAGTAGTGGGGGATTAATAGCAGACCAAGAAGACTGTATCTGCATGCGAAATGGTTCAATTTTTAAAGAGTTTTTTAAATGACAATGGACAAAAAATTCAAAGGGTTACAGTAAGTGTTGAGGAGTGACTTGGTAAAAGGAGCACAGAGGTGAGAAAGGATTAAGTAGATTTCAATAGAATCAGGTATAATATCTGTACACAGGACTCCATGAACAGGAGCAAAGGGGAAACTTAAAGAAATCATAAGGACTAAGGGGAGATCAGGATTAGGGGGGCTTGTAGGAAGAGCTGGAAAAAACCAAAGCATGCAATAAGCAGAAAATGTGGAAGAAAAGGCCTCACAGGTGGTAAACTGATCCCTCTCTCCCTGGTAGTTCAACTGTATGAATAACAGAGAGGCCGGCTAAGTGGGAAAGTACTTGGAAACTCTGTTCATACAGACAACAGAAAGTGCCACCAGAGTGAAAAAAGTAAACCTAGTAAGGCAGCTTAGCCCCTTCCCCTTGGTGTTTTATGCCAGCTATCTTTCTTGCTGTGCCTCTGTTCATATACACTGATACGTGTTAGGTCCAAAGGCAGTGACAAACATTGTTACATGTATTGAGGAATCCTCCCAGTTCCACAAAGCACAGCCATTTTACTTAGTGTTCTCAATACCTTCTTTTCGACTCTCATCTCGTTTGAAGAAACACTTTCAGAGGAAAGAAGTTCTCCCTAAGCCACATGTGTCCTTAAGTAAACTATGAATTAAGTGGTATTTCAAGGTGTTTGGGCTGATTCTTCCACATAGCCCGTGAAACCTAGAAAAGTGTCATTCACCAACAGGCATTACATCTTCAATGAGTCCTGTTCTTTGCACACCAGGGTCACCTTATTGTCCATTTAATGGTCAGAAAAACAGTGTTACAGTGAGTATCCTTTTTAGTAGTAGGACTAAAGTGTTTTGGACTCGCATGTTCAGATACTGAAAAGGCTCAGGGAAGTCCAATTGAAAGCTGGTCATTCGATACAGGTGCTGGAGAGGAAAACAAGCTACTCTCATTTGGCAACTTTGAGACAGTGATACAGCTCTGGCCATGTAAGTGTAAATAACAACAGGTCTAATCATGCATGGTGGCCTATGGGCTTGGAACTTGCATGCATACAAAACCAGTGATGACTTGTGCATCTTCTCCTTCGAACCTCATATGTGACTCTTCAACAAGTCAAGTGCTAACTTGGGAGGTTAACAATGTTGGGATGTCCTTTTGGTACATCAAGCCATGAACTCGTTGTCTTAACATCAACAATGTAATTCACGTTCATGATTTACATCCATTTCAGAGAGTAATATCCATCCTTCTCTTGGCTATATATTTATAAGGACCAGCCAGCTTCCTTAGATGTTTTCAAGCCCATGAAAAGTCCAAAAAAAAAAAAAAACATCTGAAAGAAGAGTTTGAAGAATTTTCAACAAATACTAGTCTAGAAATGCTGACCTGAAAACCAAGTGACGTTTTCAACACCCTCTTTTTGGCAACATTTTCTGTGCCGTGCTTCTCAAAAATGACTTGTCATAACTGATTTGTGCCCATGTTAGAAACTCTTCTGAAATTACTGAAAGTAGACTAATGTGAGAGTTTCTCTTTAGAGATAATTCAAATTACTTGCGTAGGAAGTGGCAGCAGGTCTGGGGATGTTGTAGATCACTGGCAGTGACCTTCCCTAGCTTGGGGCTGGCCTGCCATGGATTTTCACCCCAAACACTTGCAAGAAAAAAAAAAGGGACGGAAGGGAGAGAAAAAGTTGGAAGGGAGGGAGGCAAAGTTGGAGGGATGGAGGGAGGTAGAAAAGAAGGAAGAAGAAAAGGAGAAATACCAGGAAGGGAGGAAGGAAGCAAGGAAGGAGGAAATAGGGAGAGTACAAGGGCAGGGAAAGGACTGAGTCACTAAAACTAAAGGCCAAAAAAAAAAAAAACAAAAAATAAAATAAAATAAAATAAAACAAAAGGCATGCGACACAAAGACCAATATAGGCCATGAAAGCTGTTTGAACAGTTTAGACAGCTTTAGAATTTGAGTGACATCAAACTGAATGTTATGATGACTGGATGGAATCTTCCTACTAAGCCCCACCTTGGCCTGGCCTAAACGAAATCAAGGGGTGTGTGGCATGGGGAGGAATTCTCTCTGGCTGGAGTGGGAGGGACCTAAACCTGTGGCACTTGAGGATGCACTGGGTAGGGAACGGGACAAGACTCCCCTGATGGGCAGTTGAGCACAACAAGGCTCCTGGGAGCCCTTGATCATGGCTCCCACCACCATACGCCCACCACCTGCCATACGCTCACACCCTGAAGGGGATCGCAGTGGTCTGCTCCGTTGCCTGGTGCAGGTTGGAGTTCCTGACCAAACACCTGAGTGTCCACAGCCTGCGTTGGCCTGCCTGGGCAGGCTGTGGTTGTGGTGGCAAGAGCCAAAGCCGTCTTGGTGTGATGGAGGAGCCAAGGGCTGCCTCTCAGCCATACTAGTGGGTGGTTCTGGAAGAAGCACCAACGGTTGTGGCAGCATTGTCCGAAGACATGAAGCCAGGCCATCTTCCTTATGGCTTTCCTTGGGAGTTGGTGATATGTACAGCTCTTAGATTTTTGGCTGTTCTCTTACTTTTCTGGAGATGTTTTCAGTCGCTTAGTAGCAGGCTTTACGTGGGAAGAGAAAAAAAGCTGGCTGTAAATCTTGCGGGACTTATTGAAAAAAAGTGTGGACTTCTTGAAAAAGTGAGCCTTGTTGAAAAAGAACATGAAGGCTTAGCCTCATCTTTAAAGGACTGCAGGTTTGAGAAGGGTTCAAGGGAAGCACAACATCTGGAGGCAACCTACGAAAAGCTGCATTGGTCCGAATCCAGCCATGGCGTTGAAATGCTCTTTCTAGAAGAAGAGCTCAAAGCACAGAAGGCTAAACATGGTCAACAGGATGAAATGAGGGCACATCTATCAAGAAGGATACAGTCCCTCCAAGGTGAATCTGAAACCCTCAGATCACAAATAGCTGAAGCTAAAACAAGCTGGAGACTCTTTCAAGTGAATGAGGAAGAACTGAAGCTGGCAATCAAAGGGGTGCCTTGTTTCCAGTTGACCCAAGGAGTCAGTTCATGAGAAGAGGAACTTTTTTTTTCCTCCACCTCTCCGAGGAAACTTGTATGGGAACCTGGAGATTATTTTCCACCTGGCCCGCCACCCACTCCATTTCCAATGCGAAGTGTCTATGCAGGGAGAGGGTTTTCCTCTCAATCTTCCCCCAAGGGCTGGAATTCAGCCCTCTACACCCGCATTCTGAAAGTACAAGTGATTTCCCTGAAGGGTTCCTTCCACCTGCAAATGAGCCTGTTACTCAACATCCAGAACCAATCAAGAAACCTCATACTGTTGCTCTCTCTTCAAATGTAATTTGACTTTTCTCTCATTTTTAGTTTTTAAGTAACTGCTTTTACTTCAGTAATTGACTATAATTGGGCTCCAATTGAAGCTCAATGAAACTATAATTCTTAAGATAGTATTTTGTAAATAAAGATGGTTTACATAGGAAGCTAATGAGTAAATTATTCCTATTTTGTTTTATTCAAGAGTACAGCATTTAATCTGATGAACTCACTATTACATAAACAAGAATGGGAGTTCTAGGTACTTGTGATCTAGCTGATGGAAATATATTTGAAACTCCCAACAAACAAGTGTATTTAGTATGACTGTAGCAAATGTGAAGTGACTTTAGGCTTAATGAAAAATTGTCACTGATTTTCAGACTGGTGGGGCATATCAGCTAGTTTTTCCATATCAGAATAACTAGAGCATGGGAGGACTAAAGGAGGGAACACAACTAAACATGTCACGGAAATAGGAGATCTCAACTACAAAGAAAAATGAAGACCTCTTTTTTATATTCGTTGCTGAGAACATTACATAGCTCTTGAGATATCATATTTCCCACATTAGATTCAAGTGAGTTATGAACTCCCATTGTTACCCCATATACAGATTGCACAATCACATTGTTTACACATCCACATTTTTACAAAATGCCATATTAGTAACTGTTCTATTCTGCTACCTTTTCTATCCTCTACTCTCCCCCCTCTCCTGCCCTCCCATCTTCTCTCTCTATCCCAGCTGCTGTAATTTAACGTTTGGGAATTGGAAACCACACTTTAAACTCACTCTGCTCCCCATTTTCCCTTCTGTCAAATTACTCATCATCTTCTTCTATTTCTCCTCCTCCTTCTCCTCTTCCTCCTCCTCCTTATACCTTTAATTCATTCATCATACACTCATGCATTGCTTCATTCATTCACATTCATTCAACACATATGGTGTTGGGGATCCTACTCAGGACCTTTGAAAGTGCGAAGCCAGCACTCTAGTGCTGAGCCAAAACCCCAGCACCTGTATTTTTGATTTTATGACTGTTTATATGAAATTCAGAATTGCATTCTGCTATGGTTCACGGATATGTGGATTGACCTAGTCCTTGTTTTCTCAGAGACATTTGGAAAATATATATGAATTATTAGGAGATTGAAATGAAGAAACAAAGTGGAAATTCCCCAATTTCTTATTCTTAGATTCCATACTCTGACGCTGCCTACCTACTATAAAAACTTTTAAACTCTTACTCCCCATTTCTATATCATTGCCAACAAGTGAACATTCACTGCCCTACAACAAACCACAGAACGCACATTGAACAATGTTTCCCCAGTAGAGACCAAGGCACAATTCTTATTAAAAGAATACCTTAGTCATGAATTAATAGTGAAAGCTTTATTTGAGTGTTAAATGTGCTCTAATTATGTGTTTGTGTTTGTTGATGTGTGTGTGTGTGAGGGGGGGTGTGTGTTTGTGTGTAAAACATGCACTGAGGTGTAAAATAAATGCAGGATGACAACGGCCTTCTTAAAAATAAGAAGCAGCTTTATCACATTTGAAGCCCAGGGAAGAATCCGCCTGATACTTGACCTACAATTAATTGAAATGTGAAAAATTCAGGCCTAAAAAAACAAAGCCAACAAACAGAATAAATCTAAGCAGTCTGTCTCACCTGATTAGATGTCCCCTGTCATGGGCTGTGTAAAATACATGGAGGATCCCGCACTGATTGTTATCTAGAATGACTTCTGCCTGAACTACTATTGGAGAATAGTTGCTGATATACTGTGGTTCTTTTACCAGTAAACTGGAATGAAGGTACCTTCAGGCTGCAAAGGAATCAATTGATTTTACTAACTGGTTTTTGGAAAACACTGCCATGAAAAATTATCAATATGTTCATAAAGGCATCTACATGTCTCTCCACAGGGGTTTTACTTAATGGGGGATGTGAGGAGGTCTGGATATAACTTAACTGTCCATTAGTAGGTAGAACAATATAATGGGAATCACAGTGCACATACCGGTTTGAACTCAACCTAGGTAACATGGATTCATCTCTGTGTTATAGGCATGCTTCTGAAAAACACAATGTAGAGCTCCAAAAGCAGAACGATACTTTCAGAATACCATGTTATGTTTGTAAATAGAGAGACAGATAGATATACAGAAATCAAAAATCTGAAAACGGTCTGGAAGTGTACATTTCAATAACTTACAATGTCAGTAGTGGGGGATTAATAGCAGACCAAGAAGACTGTATCTGCATGCGAAATGGTTCAATTTTTAAAGAGTTTTTTAAATGACAATGGACAAAAAATTCAAAGGGTTACAGTAAGTGTTGAGGAGTGACTTGGTAAAAGGAGCACAGAGGTGAGAAAGGATTAAGTAGAGTTCAATAGAATCAGGTATAATATCTGTACACAGGACTCCATGAACAGGAGCAAAGGGGAAACTTAAAGAAATCATAAGGACTAAGGGGAGATCAGGATTAGGGGGGCTTGTAGGAAGAGCTGGAAAAAAACAAAGCATGCAATAAGCAGAAAATATGGAAGAAAAGGCCTCACAGGTGGTAAACTGATCCATCTCTCCCTGGTAGTTCAACTGTATGAATAACAGAGAGGCCGGCTAAGTGGGAAAGTACTTGGAAACTCTGTTCATACAGACATCAGAAAGTGCCACCAGAGTGAAAAAAGTAAACCTAGTAAGGCAGCTTAGCCCCTTCCCCTTGGTGTTTTATGCCAGCTATCTTTCTTGCTGTGCCTCTGTTCATATACACTGATACGTGTTAGGTCCAAAGGCAGTGACAAACATTGTTACATGTATTGAGGAATCCTCCCAGTTCCACAAAGCACAGCCATTTTACTTAGTGTTCTCAATACCTTCTTTTCGACTCTCATCTCGTTTGAAGAAACACTTTCAGAGGAAAGAAGTTCTCCCTAAGCCACATGTGTCCTTAAGTAAACTATGAATTAAGTGGTATTTCAAGGTGTTTGGGCTGATTCCTCCACATAGCCCGTGAAACCTAGAAAAGTGTCATTCACCAACAGGCATTACATCTTCAATGAGTCCTGTTCTTTGCACACCAGGGTCACCTTATTGTCCATTTAATGGTCAGAAAAACAGTGTTACAGTGAGTATTCTTTTTAGTAGTAGGACTAAAGGGTTTTGGACTCGCATGTTCAGATACTGAAAAGGCTCAGGGAAGTCCAATTGAAAGCTGGTCATTCGATACAGGTGCTGGAGAGGAAAACAAGCTACTCTCATTTGGCAACTTTGGGACAGTGATACAGCTCTGGCCATGTAAGTGTAAATAACAACAGGTCTAATCATGCATGGTGGCCTATGGGCTTGGAACTTGCATGCTTACAAAACCAGTGATGACTTGTGCATCTTCTCCTTCGAACCTCATATGTGACTCATCAACAAGTCAAGTGCTAACTTGGGAGGAAAACAATGTTGGGATGTCCTTTTGGTACATCAAGCCATGAACTCGTTGTCTTAACATCAACAATATAATTCACGTTCATGATTTACATCCATTTCAGAGAGTCATATCCATCCTTCTCTTGGCTATATATTTATAAGGACCAGCCAGCTTCCTTAGATGTTTTCAAGCCCATGAAAAGTCCAAAAAAAAAAAACATCTGAAAGAAGAGTTTGAAGAATTTTCAACAAATACTAGTCTAGAAATGCTGACCTGAAAACCAACTGACGTTTTCAACACCCTCTTTTTGGCAACATTTTCTGTGCCGTGCTTCTCAAAAATGACTTGTCATAACTGATTTGTGCCCATGTTAGCAACTCTTCTGAAATTACTGAAAGTAGAGTAATGTGAGAGTTTCTCTTTAGAGATAATTCAAATTACTTGCGTAGGAAGTGGCAGCAGGTCTGGGGATGTTGTAGCTCACTGGCAGTGACCTTGCCTAGCTTGGGGCTGGCCTGCCATGGATTTTCACCCCAAACACTTGCAAGAAAAAAAAAAAAGGACGGAAGGGAGAGAAAAAGTTGGAAGGGAGGGAGGCAAAGTTGGAGGGATGGAGGGAGGTAGAAAAGAAGGAAGAAGAAAAGGAGAAAAACCAGGAAGGGAGGAAGGAAGCAAGGAAGGAGGAAATAGGGAGAGTACAAGGGCAGGGAAAGGACTGAGTCACTAAAACTAAAGGCCAAAAAAAAAAAAATAATAAAATAAAATAAAATAAAATAAAACAAAAGGCAAGCGACACAAAGACCAATATAGGCCATGAAAGCTGTTTGAACAGTTTAGACAGCTTTAGAATTTGAGTGAAATCAAACTGAATGTTATGATGACTGGATGGAATCTTCCTACTAAGCCCCGCCTTGGCCTGGCCTAAACCAAATCAAGGGGTGTGTGGCATGGGGAGGAATTCTCTCTGGCTGGAGTGGGAGGGACCTAAACCTGTGGCACTTGAGGATGCACTGGGTAGGGAAGGGGACAAGACTCCCCTGATGGGCAGTTGAGCACAACAAGGCTCCTGGGAGCCCTTGATCATGGCTCCCACCACCATATGCCCACCACCTGCCATACGCTCACACCCTGAAGGGGATCGCAGTGGTCTGCTCCGTTGCCTGGTGCAGGTTGGAGTTCCTGACCAAACACCTGAGTGTCCACAGCCTGCGTTGGCCTGCCTGGGCAGGCTGTGGTTGTGGTGGCAAGAGCCAAAGCCGTCTTGGTGTGATGGAGGAGCCAAGGGCTGCCTCTCAGCCATACCAGTGGGTGGTTCTGGAAGAAGCACCAACGGTTGTGGCAGCATTGTCCGAAGACATGAAGCCAGGCCATCTTCCTTATGGCTTTCCTTGGGAGTTGGTGATGTGTACAGATTTTTGGCTGTTCTCTTACTTTTCTGGAGATGTTTTCAGTCGCTTAGTAGCAGGCTTTACGTGGGAAGAGAAAAAAAGCTGGCTGTAAATCTTGCGGGACTTATTGAAAAAAAGTGTGGACTTCTTGAAAAAGTGAGCCTTGTTGAAAAAGAACATGAAGGCTCAGCCTCATCTTTAAAGGACTGCAGGTTTGAGAAGGGTTCAAGGGAAGCACAACATCTGGAGGCAACCTACGAAAAGCTGCATTGGTCCGAATCCAGCCATGGCGTTGAAATGCTCTTTCTAGAAGAAGAGCTCAAAGCACAGAAGGCTAAACATGGTCAACAGGATGAAATGAGGGCGCATCTATCAAGAAGGATACAGTCCCTCCAAGGTGAATCTGAAACCCTCAGATCACAAATAGCTGAAGCTAAAACAAGCTGGAGACTCTTTCAAGTGAATGAGGAAGAACTGAAGCTGGCAATCAAAGGGGTGCCTTGTTTCCAGTTGACCCAAGGAGTCAGTTCATGAGAAGAGGACCTTTTTTTTTCCTCCACCTCTCCGAGGAAACTTGTATGGGAACCTGGAGATTATTTTCCACCTGGCCCGCCACCCACTCCATTTCCAATGCGAAGTGTCTATGCAGGGAGAGGGTTTTCCTCTCAATCTTCCCCCAAGAGCTGGAATTCAGCCCTCTACACCCGCATTCTGAAAGTACAAGTGATTTCCCTGAAGGGTTCCTTCCACCTGCAAATGAGCCTGTTACTCAACATCCAGAACCAATCAAGAAACCTCATACTGTTGCTCTCTCTTCAAATGTAATTTGACTTTTCTCTCATTTTTAGTTTTTAAGTAACTGCTTTTACTTCAGTAATTGACTATACTTTGGCTCCAATTGAAGCTCAATGAAACTATAATTCTTAAGATAGTATTTTGTAAATAAAGATGGTTTACATAGGAAGCTTATGAGTAAATTATTCCTATTTTGTTTTATTCCAGAGTACAGCATTTAATCTGATGAACTCACTATTACATAAACAAGAATGGGAGTTCTAGGTACTTGTGATCTAGCTGATGGAAATATATTTGAAACTCCCAACAAAGAAGTGTATTTAGTATGACTGTAGCAAATGTGAAGTGACTTTAGGCTTAATGAAAAATTGTCACTGATTTTCAGACTGGTTGGGCATATCAGCTAGTTTTTCCATATCAGAATAACTAGAGCTTGGGAGGACTATAGGAGGGAACACAACTAAACATGTCACGGAAATAGGAGACCTCAACTACAAAGAAAAATGAAGACCTCTTTTTTATATTCGTTGCTGAGAACATTACATAGCTCTTGAGATATCATATTTCCCACATTAGATTCAAGTGAGTTATGAACTCCCATTGTTACCCCATATACAGATTGCACAATCACATTGTTTACACACCCACATTTTTACAAAATGCCATATTAGTAACTGTTCTATTCTGCTACCTTTTCTATCCTCTACTCTCCCCCCTCTCCTGCCCTCCCATCTTCTCTCTCTATCCCAGCTGCTGTAATTTAACGTTTGGGAATTGGAAACCACACTTTAAACTCACTCTGCTCCCCATTTTCCCTTCTGTCAAATTACTCATCATCTTCTTCTATTTCTCCTCCTCCTTCTCCTCTTCCTCCTCCTCCTTATACCTTTAATTCATTCATCATACACTCATGCATTGCTTCATTCATTCACATTCATTCCACACATATGGTGTTGGGGATCCTACTCAGGACCTTTGACAGTGCGAAGCCAGCACTCTAGTGCTGAGCCAAAACCCCAGCACCTGTCTTTTTGATTTTATGACTGTTTATATGAAATTCAGAATTGCATTCTGCTATGGTTCACGGATAAGTGGATTGACCTAGTCCTTGTTTTCTCAGAGACATTTGGAAAATATATATGAATTATTAGGAGATTGAAATGAAGAAACAAAGTGGAAATTCCCCAATTTCTTATTCTTAGATTCCATACTCTGACGCTGCCTACCTACTATAAAAACTTTTAAACTCTTACTCCCCATTTCTATATCATTGCCAAAAAGTGAACATTCACTGCCCTACAACAAACCACAGAACGCACATTGAACAATGTTTCCCCAGTAGAGACCAAGGCACAATTCTTATTAAAAGAATACCTTAGTCATGAATTAATAGTGAAAGCTTTATTTGAGTGTTAAATGTGCTCTAATTATGTGTTTGTGTTTGTTGATGTGTGTGTGTGTGAGGGGGGTGTGTATTTGTCTGTAAAACATGCACTGAGGTGTAAAATAAATGCAGGATTGCAACAGCCTTCTTAAAAATAAGAAGCAGCTTTATCACATTTGAAGCCCAGGGAAGAATCCGCCTGATACTTGACCTACAATTAATTGAAATGTGAAAAATTCAGGCCTAAAAAAACAAAGCCAACAAACAGAATAAATCTAATCAGTCTGTCTCACCTGATTAGATGTCCCCTGTCATGGGCTGTGTAAAATACATGGAGGATCCCGCACTGATTGTTATCTAGAATGACTTCTGCCTGAACTACTATTGGAGAATAGTTGCTGATATACTGTGGTTCTTATACCAGTAAACTGGAATGAAGGTACCCTCAGGCTGCAAAGGAATCAATTGATTTTACTAACTGGTTTTTGGAAAACACTGCCATGAAAAATTATCAATATGTTCATAAAGGCATCTACATGTCTCTCCACAGGGGTTTTACTTAATGGGGGAGGGGGTGAGGTCTGGATATAACTTAACTGTAAATTAGTAGGTAGAAAAATATGATGGGAATCACAGTGCACATACCGGTTTGAACTCAACCTAGGTAACATGGATTCATCTCTGTGTTATAGGCATGCTTCTGAAAAACACAATGTAGAGCTCCAAAAGCAGAACGATACTTTCAGAATACCATGTTATGTTTGTAAATAGAGAGACAGATAGATATACAGAAATCAAAAATCTGAAAACGGTCTGGAAGTGTACATTTCAATAACTTACAATGTCAGTAGTGGGGGATTAATAGCAGACCAAGAAGACTGTATCTGCATGCGAAATGGTTCAATTTTTAAAGAGTTTTTTAAATGACAATGGACAAAAAATTCAAAGGGTTACAGTAAGTGTTGAGGAGTGACTTGGTAAAAGGAGCACAGAGGTGAGAAAGGATTAAGTAGATTTCAATAGAATCAGGTATAATATCTGTACACAGGACTCCATGAACAGGAGCAAAGGGGAAACTTAAAGAAATCATAAGGACTAAGGGGAGATCAGGATTAGGGGGGCTTGTAGGAAGAGCTGGAAAAAGCCAAAGCATGCAATAAGCAGAAAATGTGGAAGAAAAGGCCTCACAGGTGGTAAACTGATCCATCTCTCCCTGGTAGTTCAACTGTATGAATAACAGAGAGGCCGGCTAAGTGGGAAAGTACTTGGAAACTCTGTTCATACAGACAACAGAAAGTGCCACCAGAGTGAAAAAAGTAAACCTAGTAAGGCAGCTTAGCCCCTTCCCCTTGGTGTTTTATGCCAGCTATCTTTCTTGCTGTGCCTCTGTTCATATACACTGATACGTGTTAGGTCCAAAGGCAGTGACAAACATTGTTACATGTATTGAGGAATCCTCCCAGTTCCACAAAGCACAGCCATTTTACTTAGTGTTCTCAATACCTTCTTTTCGACTCTCATCTCGTTTGAAGAAACACTTTCAGAGGAAAGAAGTTCTCCCTAAGCCACATGTGTCCTTAAGTAAACTATGAATTAAGTGGTATTTCAAGGTGTTTGGGCTGATTCCTCCACATAGCCCGTGAAACCTAGAAAAGTGTCATTCACCAACAGGCATTACATCTTCAATGAGTCCTGTTCTTTGCACACCAGGGTCACCTTATTGTCCATTTAATGGTCAGAAAAACAGTGTTACAGTGAGTATCCTTTTTAGTAGTAGGACTAAAGGGTTTTGGACTCGCATGTTCAGATACTGAAAAGGCTCAGGGAAGTCCACTTGAAAGCTGGTCATTCGATACAGGTGCTGGAGAGGAAAACAAGCTACTCTCATTTGGCAACTTTGAGACAGTGATACAGCTCTGGCCATGTAAGTGTAAATAACAACAGGTCTAATCATGCATGGTGGCCTATGGGCTTGGAACTTGCATGCTTACAAAACCAGTGATGACTTGTGCATCTTCTCCTTCGAACCTCATATGTGACTCATCAACAAGTCAAGTGCTAACTTGGGAGGAAAACAATGTTGGGATGTCCTTTTGGTACATCAAGCCATGAACTCGTTGTCTTAACATCAACAATATAATTCACGTTCATGATTTACATCCATTTCAGAGAGTCATATCCATCCTTCTCTTGGCTATATATTTATAAGGACCAGCCAACTTCCTTAGATGTTTAAAGCCCATGAAAAGTCCAAAAAAAAAAAAAACAACTGAAAGAAGAGTTTGAAGAATTTTCAACAAATACTAGTCTAGAAATGCTTACCTGAAAACCAACTGACGTTTTCAACACCCTCTTTTTGGCAACATTTTCTGTGCCGTGCTTCTCAAAAATGACTTGTCATAACTGATTTGTGCCCATGTTAGCAACTCTTCTGAAATTACTGAAAGTAGACTAATGTGAGAGTTTCTCTTTAGAGATAATTCAAATTACTTGCGTAGGAAGTGGCAGCAGGTCTGGGGATGTTGTAGCCCACTGGCAGTGACCTTGCCTAGCTTGGGGCTGGCCTGCCATGGATTTTCACCCCAAACATTTGCAAGTAAAAAAAAAGGGACGGAAGGTAGAGAAAAAGTTGGAAGGGAGGGAGGCAAAGTTGGAGGGATGGAGGGAGGTAGAAAAGAAGGAAGAAGAAAAGGAGAAAAACCAGGAAGGGAGGAAGGAAGCAAGGAAGGAGGAAATAGGGAGAGTACAAGGGCAGGGAAAGGACTGAGTCACTAAAACTAAAGGCCAAAAAAAAAAAATAATAATAAATAAAATAAAATAAAACAAAAGGCAAGCAACACAAAGACCAATATAGGCCATGAAAGCTGTTTGAACAGTTTAGACAGCTTTAGAATTTGAGTGACATCAAACTGAATGTTATGATGACTGGATGGAATCTCCCTACAAAGCCCCGCCTTGGCCTGGCCTAAATCAAATCAAGGGGTGTGTGGCATGGGGAGGAATTCTCTCTTGCTGGAGTGGGAGGGACCTAAACCTGTGGCACTTGAGGATGCACTGGGTAGGGAAGGAGACAAGACTCCCCTGATGGGCAGTTGAGCACAACAAGGCTCCTGGGAGCCCTTGATCATGGCTCCCACCACCATACGCCCACCACCTGCCATACGCTCACACCCTGAAGGGGATCGCAGTGGTCTGCTCCGTTGCCTGGTGCAGGTTGGAGTTCCTGACCAAACACCTGAGTGTCCACAGCCTGCGTTGGCCTGCCTGGGCAGGCTGTGGTTGTGGTGGCAAGAGCCAAAGCCGTCTTGGTGTGATGGAGGAGCCAAGGGCTGCCTCTCAGGCATACTAGTGGGTGGTTCTGGAAGAAGCACCAACGGTTGTGGCAGCATTGTCCGAAGACATGAAGCCAGGCCATCTTCCTTATGGCTTTCCTTGGGAGTTGGTGATGTGTACAGCTCTTAGATTTTTGGCTGTTCTCTTACTTTTCTGGAGATGTTTTCAGTCGCTTAGTAGCAGGCTTTACGTGGGAAGAGAAAAAAAGCTGGCTGTAAATCTTGCGGGACTTATTGAAAAAAAGTGTGGACTTCTTGAAAAAGTGAGCCTTGTTGAAAAAGAACATGAAGGCTTAGCCTCATCTTTAAAGGACTGCAGGTTTGAGAAGGGTTCAAGGGAAGCACAACATCTGGAGGCAACCTACGAAAAGCTGCATTGGTCCGAATCCAGCCATGGCGTTGAAATGCTCTTTCTAGAAGAAGAGCTCAAAGCACAGAAGGCTAAACATGGTCAACAGGATGAAATGAGGGCGCATCTATCAAGAAGGATACAGTCCCTCCAAGGTGAATCTGAAACCCTCAGATCACAAATAGCTGAAGCTAAAACAAGCTGGAGACTCTTTCAAGTGAATGAGGAAGAACTGAAGCTGGCAATCAAAGGGGTGCCTTGTTTCCAGTTGACCCAAGGAGTCAGTTCATGAGAAGAGGAACTTTTTTTTTCCTCCACCTCTCCGAGGAAACTTGTATGGGAACCTGGAGATTATTTTCCACCTGGCCCGCCACCCACTCCATTTCCAATGCGAAGTGTCTATGCAGGGAGAGGGTTTTCCTCTCAATCTTCCCCCAAGAGCTGGAATTCAGCCCTCTACACCCGCATTCTGAAAGTACAAGTGATTTCCCTGAAGGGTTCCTTCCACCTGCAAATGAGCCTGTTACTCAACATCCAGAACCAATCAAGAAACCTCATACTGTTGCTCTCTCTTGAAATGTAATTTGACTTTTCTCTCATTTTTAGTTTTTAAGTAACTGCTTTTACTTCAGTAATTGACTATACTTTGGCTCCAATTGAAGCTCAATGAAACTATAATTCTTAAGATAGTATTTTGTAAATAAAGATGGTTTACATAGGAAGCTTATGAGTAAATTATTCCTATTTTGTTTTATTCCAGAGTACAGCATTTAATCTGATGAACTCACTATTACATAAACAAGAATGGGAGTTCTAGGTACTTGTGATCTAGCTGATGGAAATATATTTGAAACTCCCAACAAAGAAGTGTATTTAGTATGACTGTAGCAAATGTGAAGTGACTTTAGGCTTAATGAAAAATTGTCACTGATTTTCAGACTGGTTGGGCATATCAGCTAGTTTTTCCATATCAGAATAACTAGAGCATGGGAGGACTATAGGAGGGAACACAACTAAACATGTCACGGAAATAGGAGACCTCAACTACAAAGAAAAATGAAGACCTCTTTTTTATATTCGTTGCTGAGAACATTACATAGCTCTTGAGATATCATATTTCCCACATTAGATTCAAGTGAGTTATGAACTCCCATTGTTACCCCATATACAGATTGCACAATCACATTGTTTACACACCCACATTTTTACAAAATGCCATATTAGTAACTGTTCTATTCTGCTAACTTTTCTATCCTCTACTCTCCCCCCTCTCCTGCCCTCCCATCTTCTCTCTCTATCCCAGCTGCTGTAATTTAACGTTTGGGAATTGGAAACCACACTTTAAACTCACTCTGCTCCCCATTTTCCCTTCTGTCAAATTACTCATCATCTTCTTCTATTTCTCCTCCTCCTTCTCCTCTTCCTCCTTCTCCTTATACCTTTAATTCATTCATCATACACTCATGCATTGCTTCATTCATTCACATTCATTCCACACATATGGTGTTGGGGATCCTACTCAGGACCTTTGACAGTGCGAAGCCAGCACTCTAGTGCTGAGCCAAAACCCCAGCACCTGTATTTTTGATTTTATGACTGTTTATATGAAATTCAGAATTGCATTCTGCTATGGTTCAGGGATATGTGGATTGACCTAGTCCTTGTTTTCTCAGAGACATTTGGAAAATATATATGAATTATTAGGAGATTGAAATGAAGAAACAAAGTGGAAATTCCCCAATTTCTTATTCTTAGATTCCATACTCTGACGCTGCCTACCTACTATAAAAACTTTTAAACTCTTACTCCCCATTTCTATATCATTGCCAAAAAGTGAACATTCACTGCCCTACAACAAACCACAGAACGCAGATTGAACAATGTTTCCCCAGTAGAGACCAAGGCACAATTCTTATTAAAAGAATACCTTAGTCATGAATTAATAGTGAAAGCTTTATTTGAGTGTTAAATGTGCTCTAATTATGTGTTTGTGTTTGTTGATGTGTGTGTGTGTGAGGGGGGGTGTGTGTTTGTGTGTAAAACATGCACTGAGGTGTAAATTAAATGCAGGATTGCAACAGCCTTCTTAAAAATAAGAAGCAGCTTTATCACATTTGAAGCCCAGGGAAGAATCCGCCTGATACTTGACCTACAATTAATTGAAATGTGAAAAATTCAGGCCTAAAAAAACAAAGCCAACAAACAGAATAAATCTAATCAGTCTGTCTCACCTGATTAGATGTCCCCTGTCATGGGCTGTGTAAAATACATGGAGGATCCCGCACTGATTGTTATCTAGAATGACTTCTGCCTGAACTACTATTGGAGAATAGTTGCTGATATACTGTGGTTCTTATACCAGTAAACTGGAATGAAGGTACCTTCAGGCTGCAAAGGAATCAATTGATTTTACTAACTGGTTTTTGGAAAACACTGCCATGAAAAATTATCAATATGTTCATAAAGGCATCTACATGTCTCTCCACAGGGGTTTTACTTAATGGGGGATGTGAGGAGGTCTGGATATAACTTAACTGTCCATTAGTAGGTAGAACAATATAATGGGAATCACAGTGCACATACCGGTTTGAACTCAACCTAGGTAACATGGATTCATCTCTGTGTTATAGGCCTGCTTCTGAAAAACACAATGTAGAGCTCCAAAAGCAGAACGATACTTTCAGAATACCATGTTATGTTTGTAAATAGAGAGACAGATAGATATACAGAAATCAAAAATCTGAAAACGGTCTGGAAGTGTACATTTCAATAACTTACAATGTCAGTAGTGGGGGATTAATAGCAGACCAAGAAGACTGTATCTGCATGCGAAATGGTTCAATTTTTAAAGAGTTTTTTAAATGACAATGGACAAAAAATTCAAAGGGTTACAGTAAGTGTTGAGGAGTGACTTGGTAAAAGGAGCACAGAGGTGAGAAAGGATTAAGTAGATTTCAATAGAATCAGGTATAATATCTGTACACAGGACTCCATGAACAGGAGCAAAGGGGAAACTTAAAGAAATCATAAGGACTAAGGGGAGATCAGGATTAGGGGGGCTTGTAGGAAGAGCTGGAAAAAGCCAAAGCATGCAATAAGCAGAAAATGTGGAAGAAAAGGCCTCACAGGTGGTAAACTGATCCATCTCTCCCTGGTAGTTCAACTGTATGAATAACAGAGAGGCCGGCTAAGTGGGAAAGTACTTGGAAACTCTGTTCATACAGACAACAGAAAGTGCCACCAGAGTGAAAAAAGTAAACCTAGTAAGGCAGCTTAGCCCCTCCCCCTTGGTGTTTTATGCCAGCTATCTTTCTTGCTGTGCCTCTGTTCATATACACTGATACGTGTTAGGTCCAAAGGCAGTGACAAACATTGTTACATGTATTGAGGAATCCTCCCAGTTCCACAAAGCACAGCCATTTTACTTAGTGTTCTCAATACCTTCTTTTCGACTCTTATCTCGTTTGAAGAAACACTTTCAGAGGAAAGAAGTTCTCCCTAAGCCACATGTGTCCTTAAGTAAACTATGAATTAAGTGGTATTTCAAGGTGTTTGGGCTGATTCCTCCACATGGCCCGTGAAACCTAGAAAAGTGTCATTCACCAACAGGCATTACATCTTCAATGAGTCCTGTTCTTTGCACACCAGGGTCACCTTATTGTCCATTTAATGGTCAGAAAAACAGTGTTACAGTGAGTATCCTTTTTAGCAGTAGGACTAAAGGGTTTTGGACTCGCATGTTCAGATACTGAAAAGGCTCAGGGAAGTCCACTTGAAAGCTGGTCATTCGATACAGGTGCTGGAGAGGAAAACAAGCTACTCTCATTTGGCAACTTTGAGACAGTGATACAGTTCTGGCCATGTAAGTGTAAATAACAACAGGTCTAATCATGCATGGTGGCCTATGGGCTTGGAACTTGCATGCTTACAAAACCAGTGATGACTTGTGCATCTTCTCCTTCGAACCTCATATGTGACTCATCAACAAGTCAAGTGCTAACTTGGGAGGAAAACAATGTTGGGATGTCCTTTTGGTACATCAAGCCATGAACTCGTTGTCTTAACATCAACAATATAATTCACGTTCATGATTTACATCCATTTCAGAGAGTAATATCCATCCTTCTCTTGGCTATATATTTATAAGGACCAGCCAGCTTCCTTAGATGTTTTCAAGCCCATGAAAAGTCCAAAAAAAAAAAAAAAAACATCTGAAAGAAGAGTTTGAAGAATTTTCAACAAATACTAGTCTAGAAATGCTGACCTGAAAACCAACTGACGTTTTCAACACCCTCTTTTTGGCAACATTTTCTGTGCCGTGCTTCTCAAAAATGACTTGTCATAACTGATTTGTGCCCATGTTAGCAACTCTTCTGAAATTACTGAAAGTAGACTAATGTGAGAGTTTCTCTTTAGAGATAATTCAAATTACTTGTGTAGGAAGTGGCAGCAGGTCTGGGGATGTTGTAGCTCACTGGCAGTGACCTTGCCTAGCTTGGGGCTGGCCTGCCATGGATTTTCACCCCAAACATTTGCAAGTAAAAAAAAAGGGACGGAAGGTAGAGAAAAAGTTGGAAGGGAGGGAGGCAAAGTTGGAGGGATGGAGGGAGGTAGAAAAGAAGGAAGAAGAAAAGGAGAAAAACCAGGAAGGGAGGAAGGAAGCAAGGAAGGAGGAAATAGGGAGAGTACAAGGGCAGGGAAAGGACTGAGTCACTAAAACTAAAGGCCAAAAAAAAAATAAAATAAAATAAAATAAAATAAAACAAAAGGCAAGCAACACAAAGACCAATATAGGCCATGAAAGCTGTTTGAACAGTTTAGACAGCTTTAGAATTTGAGTGACATCAAACTGAATGTTATGATGACTGGATGGAATCTCCCTACAAAGCCCCGCCTTGGCCTGGCCTAAATCAAATCAAGGGGTGTGTGGCATGGGGAGGAATTCTCTCTGGCTGGAGTGGGAGGGACCTAAACCTGTGGCACTTGAGGATGCACTGGGTAGGGAAGGAGACAAGACTCCCCTGATGGGCAGTTGAGCACAACAAGGCTCCTGGGAGCCCTTGATCATGGCTCCCACCACCATACGCCCACCACCTGCCATACGCTCACACCCTGAAGGGGATCGCAGTGGTCTGCTCCGTTGCCTGGTGCAGGTTGGAGTTCCTGACCAAACACCTGAGTGTCCACAGCCTGCGTTGGCCTGCCTGGGCAGGCTGTGGTTGTGGTGGCAAGAGCCAAAGCCGTCTTGGTGTGATGGAGGAGCCAAGGGCTGCCTCTCAGCCATACTAGTGGGTGTTTCTGGAAGAAGCACCAACGGTTGTGGCAGCATTGTCCGAAGACATGAAGCCAGGCCATCTTCCTTATGGCTTTCCTTGGGAGTTGGTGATGTGTACATCTCTTAGATTTTTGGCTGTTCTCTTACTTTTCTGGAGATGTTTTCAGTCGGTTAGTAGCAGGCTTTACGTGGGAAGAGAAAAAAAGCTGGCTGTAAATCTTGCGGGACTTATTGAAAAAAAGTGTGGACTTCTTGAAAAAGTGAGCCTTGTTGAAAAAGAACATGAAGGCTTAGCCTCATCTTTAAAGGACTGCAGGTTTGAGAAGGGTTCAAGGGAAGCACAACATCTGGAGGCAACCTACGAAAAGCTGCATTGGTCCGAATCCATCCATGGCGTTGAAATGCTCTTTCTAGAAGAAGAGCTCAAAGCACAGAAGGCTAAACATGGTCAACAGGATGAAATGAGGGCGCATCTATCAAGAAGGATACAGTCCCTCCAAGGTGAATCTGAAACCCTCAGATCACAAATAGCTGAAGCTAAAACAAGCTGGAGACTCTTTCAAGTGAATGAGGAAGAACTGAAGCTGGCAATCAAAGGGGTGCCTTGTTTCCAGTTGACCCAAGGAGTCAGTTCATGAGAAGAGGAACTTTTTTTTTCCTCCACCTCTCCGAGGAAACTTGTATGGGAACCTGGAGATTATTTTCCACCTGGCCCGCCACCCACTCCATTTCCAATGCGAAGTGTCTATGCAGGGAGAGGGTTTTCCTCTCAATCTTCCCCCAAGAGCTGGAATTCAGCCCTCTACACCCGCATTCTGAAAGTACAAGTGATTTCCCTGAAGGGTTCCTTCCACCTGCAAATGAGCCTGTTACTCAACATCCAGAACCAATCAAGAAACCTCATACTGTTGCTCTCTCTTCAAATGTAATTTGACTTTTCTCTCATTTTTAGTTTTTAAGTAACTGCTTTTACTTCAGTAATTGACTATACTTTGGCTCCAATTGAAGCTCAATGAAACTATAATTCTTAAGATAGTATTTTGTAAGTAAAATTGGTTTACATAGGAAGCTTATGAGTAAATTATTCCTATTTTGTTTTATTCCAGAGTACAGCATTTAATCTGATGAAGTCACTATTACATAAACAAGAATGGGAGTTCTAGGTACTTGTGATCTAGCTGATGGAAATATATTTGAAACTCCCAACAAAGAAGTGTATTTAGTATGACTGTAGCAAATGTGAAGTGACTTTAGGCTTAATGAAAAATTGTCACTGATTTTCAGACTGGTTGGGCATATCAGCTAGTTTTTCCATATCAGAATAACTAGAGCATGGGAGGACTAAAGGAGGGAACACAACTAAACATGTCACGGAAATAGGAGAAGTCAACTACAAAGAAAAATGAAGACCTCTTTTTTATATTCGTTGCTGAGAACATTTCATATCTCTTGAGATATCATATTTCCCACATTAGATTCAAGTGAGTTATGAACTCCCATTGTTACCCCATATACAGATTGCACAATCACATTGTTTACACATCCACATTTTTACCAAATGCCATATTAGTAACTGTTCTATTCTGCTACCTTTTCTATCCTCTACTCTCCCCCCTCTCCTGCCCTCCCATCTTCTCTCTCTATCCCAGCTGCTGTAATTTAACGTTTGGGAATTGGAAACCACACTTTAAACTCACTCTGCTCCCCATTTTCCCTTCTGTCAAATTACTCATCATCTTCTTCTATTTCTCCTCCTCCTTCTCCTCTTCCTCCTCCTCCTTATACCTTTAATTCATTCATCATACACTCATGCATTGCTTCATTCATTTACATTCATTCCACACATATGGTGTTGGGGATCCTACTCAGGACCTTTGAAAGTGCGAAGCCAGCACTCTAGTGCTGAGCCAAAACCCCAGAACCTGTATTTTTGATTTTATGACTGTTTATATGAAATTCAGAATTGCATTCTGCTATGGTTCACGGTTATGTGGATTGACCTAGTCCTTGTTTTCTCAGAGACATTTGGAAAATATATATGAATTATTAGGAGATTGAAATGAAGAAAAAAAGTGGAAATTCCCCAATTTCTTATTCTTTGATTCCATACTCTGACGCTGCCTACCTACTATAAAAACTTTTAAACTCTTACTCCCCATTTCTATATCATTGCCAACAAGTGAACATTCACTGCCCTACAACAAACCAGAGAATGCACATTGAACAATGTTTCCCCAGTAGAGACCAAGGCACAATTCTTATTAAAAGAATACCTTAGTCATGAATTAATAGTGAAAGCTTTATTTGAGTGTTAAATGTGCTCTAATTATGTGTTTGTGTTTGTTGATGTGTGTGTGTGTGAGGGGGGTGTGTGTTTGTGTGTAAAACATGCACTGAGGTGTAAAATAAATGCAGGATTGCAACGGCCTTCTTAAAAATAAGAAGCAGCTTTATCACATTTGAAGCCCAGGGAAGAATCCGCCTGATACTTGACCTACAATTAATTGAAATGTGAAAAATTCAGGCCTAAAAAAACAAAGCCAACAAACAGAATAAATCTAATCAGTCTGTCTCACCTGATTAGATGTCCCCTGCCATGGGCTGTGTAAAATACATGGAGGATCCCGCACTGATTGTTATCTAGAATGACTTCTGCCTGAACTACTATTGGAGAATAGTTGCTGATATACTGTGGTTCTTATACCAGTAAACTGGAATGAAGGTAACTTCAGGCTGCAAAGGAATGAATTGATTTTACTAACTGGTTTTTGGAAAACACTGCCATGAAAAATTATCAATATGTTCATAAAAGCATCTACATGTCTCTCCACAGGGGTTTTTCTTAATGGGGGAGGGGGGGAGGTCTGGATATAACTTAACTGTCCATTAGTAGGTAGAACAATATAATGGGAATCACAGTGCACATACCGGTTTGAACTCAACCTAGGTAACATGGATTCATCTCTGTGTTATAGGCATGCTTCTGAAAAACACAATGTAGAGCTCCAAAAGCAGAACGATACTTTCAGAATACCATGTTATGTTTGTAAATAGAGAGACAGATAGATATACAGAAATCAAAAATCTGAAAACGGTCTGGAAGTGTACATTTCAATAACTTACAATGTCAGTAGTGGGGGATTAATAGCAGACCAAGAAGACTGTATCTGCATGCGAAATGGTTCAATTTTTAAAGAGTTTTTTAAATGACAATGGACAAAAAATTCAAAGGGTTACAGTAAGTGTTGAGGAGTGACTTGGTAAAAGGAGCACAGAGGTGAGAAAGGATTAAGTAGAGTTCAATAGAATCAGGTATAATATCTGTACACAGGACTCCATGAACAGGAGCAAAGGGGAAACTTAAAGAAATCATAAGGACTAAGGGGAGATCAGGATTAGGGGGGCTTGTAGGAAGAGCTGGAAAAAACCAAAGCATGCAATGGGCAGAAAATGTGGAAGAAAAGGCCTCACAGGTGGTAAACTGATCCATCTCTCCCTGGTAGTTCAACTGTATGAATAACAGAGAGGCCGGCTAAGTGGGAAAGTACTTGGAAACTCTGTTCATACAGACAACAGAAAGTGCCACCAGAGTGAAAAAAGTAAACCTAGTAAGGCAGCTTAGCCCCTCCCCCTTGGTGTTTTATGCCAGCTATCTTTCTTGCTGTGCCTCTGTTCATATACACTGATACGTGTTAGGTCCAAAGGCAGTGACAAACATTGTTACATGTATTGAGGAATCCTCCCAGTTCCACAAAGCACAGCCATTTTACTTAGTGTTCTCAATACCTTCTTTTCGACTCTTATCTCGTTTGAAGAAACACTTTCAGAGGAAAGAAGTTCTCCCTAAGCCACATGTGTCCTTAAGTAAACTATGAATTAAGTGGTATTTCAAGGTGTTTGGGCTGATTCCTCCACATGGCCCGTGAAACCTAGAAAAGTGTCATTCACCAACAGGCATTACATCTTCAATGAGTCCTGTTCTTTGCACACCAGGGTCACCTTATTGTCCATTTAATGGTCAGAAAAACAGTGTTACAGTGAGTATCCTTTTTAGCAGTAGGACTAAAGGGTTTTGGACTCGCATGTTCAGATACTGAAAAGGCTCAGGGAAGTCCACTTGAAAGCTGGTCATTCGATACAGGTGCTGGAGAGGAAAACAAGCTACTCTCATTTGGCAACTTTGAGACAGTGATACAGCTCTGGCCATGTAAGTGTAAATAACAACAGGTCTAATCATGCATGGTGGCCTATGGGCTTGGAACTTGCATGCTTACAAAACCAGTGATGACTTGTGCATCTTCTCCTTCGAACCTCATATGTGACTCATCAACAAGTCAAGTGCTAACTTGGGAGGAAAACAATGTTGGGATGTCCTTTTGGTACATCAAGCCATGAACTCGTTGTCTTAACATCAACAATATAATTCACGTTCATGATTTACATCCATTTCAGAGAGTAATATCCATCCTTTTCTTGGCTATATATTTATAAGGACCAGCCAGCTTCCTTAAATGTTTTCAAGCCCATGAAAAGTCCAAAAAAAAAAAAAAACATCTGAAAGAAGAGTTTGAAGAATTTTCAACAAATACTAGTCTAGAAATGCTGACCTGAAAACCAACTGACGTTTTCAACACCCTCTTTTTGGCAACATTTTCTGTGCCGTGCTTCTCAAAAATGACTTGTCATAACTGATTTGTGCCCATGTTAGCAACTCTTCTGAAATTACTGAAAGTAGACTAATGTGAGAGTTTCTCTTTAGAGATAATTCAAATTACTTGCGTAGGAAGTGGCAGCCGGTCTGGGGATGTTGTAGCTCACTGGCAGTGACCTTGCCTAGCTTGGGGCTGGCCTGCCATGGATTTTCACCCCAAACATTTGCAAGTAAAAAAAAAGGGACGGAAGGTAGAGAAAAAGTTGGAAGGGAGGGAGGCAAAGTTGGAGGGATGGAGGGAGGTAGAAAAGAAGGAAGAAGAAAAGGAGAAAAACCAGGAAGGGAGGAAGGAAGCAAGGAAGGAGGAAATAGGGAGAGTACAAGGGCAGGGAAAGGACTGAGTCACTAAAACTAAAGGCCAAAAAAAAAATAAAATAAAATAAAATAAAATAAAACAAAAGGCAAGCAACACAAAGACCAATATAGGCCATGAAAGCTGTTTGAACAGTTTAGACAGCTTTAGAATTTGAGTGACATCAAACTGAATGTTATGATGACTGGATGGAATCTCCCTACAAAGCCCCGCCTTGGCCTGGCCTAAACCAAATCAAGGGGTGTGTGGCATGGGGAGGAATTCTCTCTGGCTGGAGTGGGAGGGACCTAAACCTGTGGCACTTGAGGATGCACTGGGTAGGGAAGGGGACAAGACTCCCCTGATGGGCAGTTGAGCACAACAAGGCTCCTGGGAGCCCTTGATCATGGCTCCCACCACCATACGCCCACCACCTGCCATACGCTCACACCCTGAAGGGGATCGCAGTGGTCTGCTCCGTTGCCTGGTGCAGGTTGGAGTTCCTGACCAAACACCTGAGTGTCCACAGCCTGCGTTGGCCTGCCTGGGCAGGCTGTGGTTGTGGTGGCAAGAGCCAAAGCCGTCTTGGTGTGATGGAGGAGCCAAGGGCTGCCTCTCAGCCATACTAGTGGGTGTTTCTGGAAGAAGCACCAACGGTTGTGGCAGCATTGTCCGAAGACATGAAGCCAGGCCATCTTCCTTATGGCTTTCCTTGGGAGTTGGTGATGTGTACAGCTCTTAGATTTTTGGCTGTTCTCTTACTTTTCTGGAGATGTTTTCAGTCGGTTAGTAGCAGGCTTTACGTGGGAAGAGAAAAAAAGCTGGCTGTAAATCTTGCGGGACTTATTGAAAAAAAGTGTGGACTTCTTGAAAAAGTGAGCCTTGTTGAAAAAGAACATGAAGGCTTAGCCTCATCTTTAAAGGACTGCAGGTTTGAGAAGGGTTCAAGGGAAGCACAACATCTGGAGGCAACCTACGAAAAGCTGCATTGGTCCGAATCCATCCATGGCGTTGAAATGCTCTTTCTAGAAGAAGAGCTCAAAGCACAGAAGGCTAAACATGGTCAACAGGATGAAATGAGGGCGCATCTATCAAGAAGGATACAGTCCCTCCAAGGTGAATCTGAAACCCTCAGATCACAAATAGCTGAAGCTAAAACAAGCTGGAGACTCTTTCAAGTGAATGAGGAAGAACTGAAGCTGGCAATCAAAGGGGTGCCTTGTTTCCAGTTGACCCAAGGAGTCAGTTCATGAGAAGAGGAACTTTTTTTTTTCCTCCACCTCTCCGAGGAAACTTGTATGGGAACCTGGAGATTATTTTCCACCTGGCCCGCCACCCACTCCATTTCCAATGCGAAGTGTCTATGCAGGGAGAGGGTTTTCCTCTCAATCTTCCCCCAAGAGCTGGAATTCAGCCCTCTACACCCGCATTCTGAAAGTACAAGTGATTTCCCTGAAGGGTTCCTTCCACCTGCAAATGAGCCTGTTACTCAACATCCAGAACCAATCAAGAAACCTCATACTGTTGCTCTCTCTTCAAATGTAATTTGACTTTTCTCTCATTTTTAGTTTTTAAGTAACTGCTTTTACTTCAGTAATTGACTATACTTTGGCTCCAATTGAAGCTCAATGAAACTATAATTCTTAAGATAGTATTTTGTAAGTAAAGTTGGTTTACATAGGAAGCTTATGAGTAAATTATTCCTATTTTGTTTTATTCCAGAGTACAGCATTTAATCTGATGAACTCACTATTACATAAACAAGAATGGGAGTTCTAGGTACTTGTGATCTAGCTGATGGAAATATATTTGAAACTCCCAACAAAGAAGTGTATTTAGTATGACTGTAGCAAATGTGAAGTGACTTTAGGCTTAATGAAAAATTGTCACTGATTTTCAGACTGGTTGGGCATATCAGCTAGTTTTTCCATATCAGAATAACTAGAGCATGGGAGGACTATAGGAGGGAACACAACTAAACATGTCACGGAAATAGGAGACCTCAACTACAAAGAAAAATGAAGACCTCTTTTTTATATTCATTGCTGAGAACATTACATAGCTCTTGAGATATCATATTTCCCACATTAGATTCAAGTGAGTTATGAACTCCCATTGTTACCCCATATACAGATTGCACAATCACATTGTTTACACACCCACATTTTTACAAAATGCCATATTAGTAACTGTTCTATTCTGCTACCTTTTCTATCCTCTACTCTCCCCCCTCTCCTGCCCTCCCATCTTCTCTCTCTATCCCAGCTGCTGTAATTTAACGTTTGGGAATTGGAAACCACACTTTAAACTCACTCTGCTCCCCATTTTCCCTTCTGTCAAATTACTCATCATCTTCTTCTATTTCTCCTCCTCCTTCTCCTCTTCCTCCTTCTCCTTATACCTTTAATTCATTCATCATACACTCATGCATTGCTTCATTCATTCACATTCATTCCACACATATGGTGTTGGGGATCCTACTCAGGACCTTTGACAGTGCGAAGCCAGCACTCTAGTGCTGAGCCAAAACCCCAGCACCTGTCTTTTTGATTTTATGACTGTTTATATGAAATTCAGAATTGCATTCTGCTATGGTTCACGGATATGTGGATTGACCTAGTCCTTGTTTTCTCAGAGACATTTGGAAAATATATATGAATTATTAGGAGATTGAAATGAAGAAACAAAGTGGAAATTCCCCAATTTCTTATTCTTAGATTCCATACTCTGATGCTGCCTACCTACTATAAAAACTTTTAAACTCTTACTCCCCATTTCTATATCATTGCCAAAAAGTGAACATTCACTGCCCTACAACAAACCACAGAACGCACATTGAACAATGTTTCCCCAGTAGAGACCAAGGCACAATTCTTATTAAAAGAATACCTTAGTCATGAATTAATAGTGAAAGCTTTATTTGAGTGTTAAATGTGCTCTAATTATGTGTTTGTGTTTGTTGATGTGTGTGTGTGTGAGGGGGGGTGTGTGTTTGTGTGTAAAACATGCACTGAGGTGTAAAATAAATGCAGGATTGCAACAGCCTTCTTAAAAATAAGAAGCAGCTTTATCACATTTGAAGCCCAGGGAAGAATCCGCCTGATACTTGACCTACAATTAATTGAAATGTGAAAAATTCAGGCCTAAAAAAACAAAGCCAACAAACAGAATAAATCTAATCAGTCTGTCTCACCTGATTAGATGTCCCCTGTCATGGGCTGTGTAAAATACATGGAGGATCCCGCACTGATTGTTATCTAGAATGACTTCTGCCTGAACTACTATTGGAGAATAGTTGCTGATATACTGTGGTTCTTATACCAGTAAACTGGAATGAAGGTACCTTCAGGCTGCAAAGGAATCAATTGATTTTACTAACTGGTTTTTGGAAAACACTGCCATGAAAAATTATCAATATGTTCATAAAGGCATCTACATGTCTCTCCACAGGGGTTTTACTTAATGGGGGATGGGAGGAGGTCTGGATATAACTTAACTGTCCATTAGTAGGTAGAACAATATAATGGGAATCACAGTGCACATACCGGTTTGAACTCAACCTAGGTAACATGGATTCATCTCTGTGTTATAGGCATGCTTCTGAAAAACACAATGTAGAGCTCCAAAAGCAGAACGATACTTTCAGAATACCATGTTATGTTTGTAAATAGAGAGACAGATAGATATACAGAAATCAAAAATCTGAAAACGGTCTGGAAGTGTACATTTCAATAACTCACAATGTCAGTAGTGGGGGATTAATAGCAGACCAAGAAGACTGTATCTGCATGGGAAATGGTTCAATTTTTAAAGAGTTTTTTAAATGACAATGGACAAAAAATTCAAAGGGTTACAGTAAGTGTTGAGGAGTGACTTGGTAAAAGGAGCACAGAGGTGAGAAAGGATTAAGTAGAGTTCAATAGAATCAGGTATAATATCTGTACACAGGACTCCATGAACAGGAGCAAAGGGGAAACTTAAAGAAATCATAAGGACTAAGGGGAGATCAGGATTAGGGGGGCTTGTAGGAAGAGCTGGAAAAAACCAAAGCATGCAATGGGCAGAAAATGTGGAAGAAAAGGCCTCACAGGTGGTAAACTGATCCATCTCTCCCTGGTAGTTCAACTGTATGAATAACAGAGAGGCCGGCTAAGTGGGAAAGTACTTGGAAACTCTGTTCATACAGACAACAGAAAGTGCCACCAGAGTGAAAAAAGTAAACCTAGTAAGGCAGCTTAGCCCCTTCCCCTTGGTGTTTTATGCCAGCTATCTTTCTTACTGTGCCTCTGTTCATATACACTGATACGTGTTAGGTCCAAAGGCAGTGACAAACATTGTTACATGTATTGAGGAATCCTCCCAGTTCCACAAAGCACAGCCATTTTACTTAGTGTTCTCAATACCTTCTTTTTGACTCTCATCTCGTTTGAAGAAACACTTTCAGAGGAAAGAAGTTCTCCCTAAGCCACATGTGTCCTTAAGTAAACTATGAATTAAGTGGTATTTCAAGGTGTTTGGGCTGATTCCTCCACATGGCCCGTGAAACCTAGAAAAGTGTCATTCACCAACAGGCATTACATCTTCAATGAGTCCTGTTCTTTGCACACCAGGGTCACCTTATTGTCCATTTAATGGTCAGAAAAACAGTGTTACAGTGAGTATCCTTTTTAGTAGTAGGACTAAAGGGTTTTGGACTCGCATGTTCAGATACTGAAAAGGCTCAGGGAAGTCCACTTGAAAGCTGGTCATTCGATACAGGTGCTGGAGAGGAAAACAAGCTACTCTCATTTGGCAACTTTGAGACAGTGATACAGCTCTGGCCATGTAAGTGTAAATAACAACAGGTCTAATCATGCATGGTGGCCTATGGGCTTGGAACTTGCATGCTTACAAAACCAGTGATGACTTGTGCATCTTCTCCTTCGAACCTCATATGTGACTCATCAACAAGTCAAGTGCTAACTTGGGAGGAAAACAATATTGGGATGACCTTTGGTACATCAAGCCATGAACTCGTTGTCTTAACATCAACAATGTAATTCACGTTCATGATTTACATCCATTTCAGAGAGTCATATCCATCCTTCTCTTGGCTATATATTTATAAGGACCAGCCAGCTTCCTTAGATGTTTTCAAGCCCATGAAAAGTCCAAAAAAAAAAAAAAAACATCTGAAAGAAAAGTTTGAAGAATTTTCAACAAATACTAGTCTAGAAATGCTGACCTGAAAACCAACTGACGTTTTCAATACCCTCTTTTTGGGAACATTTTCTGTGCCGTGCTTCTCAAAAATGACTTGTCATAACTGATTTGTGCCCATGATAGCAACTCTTCTGAAATTACTGAAAGTAGACTAATGTGAGAGTTTCTCTTTAGAGATAATTCAAATTACTTGCGTAGGAAGTGGCAGCAGGTCTGGGGATGTTGTAGCTCACTGGTAGTGACCTTGCCTAGCTTGGGGCTGGCCTGCCATGGATTTTCACCCCAAACACTTGCAAGAAAAAAAAAAAAGGGACGGAAGGGAGAGAAAAAGTTGGAAGGGAGGGAGGCAAAGTTGGAGGGATGGAGGGAGGTAGAAAAGAAGGAAGAAGAAAAGGAGAAAAACCAGGAAGGGAGGAAGGAAGCAAGGAAGGAGGAAATAGGGAGAGTACAAGGGCAGGGAAAGGACTGAGTCACTAAAACTAAAGACCAAAAAAAAAAATAAAAAAAATAAAATAAAATAAAATAAAACAAAAGGCAAGCGACACAAAGACCAATATAGGCCTTGAAAGCTGTTTGAACAGTTTAGACAGCTTTAGAATTTGAGTGACATCAAACTGAATGTTATGATGACTGGATGGAATCTTCCTACTAATCCTCGCCTTGGCCTGGCCTAAACCAAATCAAGGGGTGTGTGGCATGGGAGGAATTCTCTCTGGCTGGAGTGGGAGGGACCTAAACCTGTGGCACTTGAGGATGCACTGGGTAGGGAAGGGGACAAGACTCCCCTGATGGGCAGTTGAGCACAACAAGGCTCCTGGGAGCCCTTGATCATGGCTCCCACCACCATACGCCCACCACCTGCCATACGCTCACACCCTGAAGGGGATCGCAGTGGTCTGCTCCGTTGCCTGGTGCAGGTTGGAGTTCCCGACCAAACACCTGAGTGTCCACAGCCTGCGTTGGCCTGCCTGGGCAGGCTGTGGTTGTGGTGGCAAGAGCCAAAGCCGTCTTGGTGTGATGGAGGAGCCAAGGGCAGCCTCTCAGCCATACTAGTGGGTGGTTCTGGAAGAAGCACCAACGGTTGTGGCAGCATTGTCCGAAGACATGAAGCCAGGCCATCTTCCTTATGGCTTTCCTTGGGAGTTGGTGATGTGTACAGCTCTTAGATTTTTGGCTGTTCTCTTACTTTTCTGGAGATGTTTTCAGTCGCTTAGTAGCAGGCTTTACGTGGGAAGAGAAAAAAAGCTGGCTGTAAATCTTGCGGGACTTATTGAAAAAAAGTGTGGACTTCTTGAAAAAGTGAGCCTTGTTGAAAAAGAACATGAAGGCTCAGCCTCATCTTTAAAGGACTGCAGGTTTGAGAAGGGTTCAAGGGAAGCACAACATCTGGAGGCAACCTACGAAAAGCTGCATTGGTCCGAATCCAGCCATGGCGTTGAAATGCTCTTTCTAGAAGAAGAGCTCAAAGCACAGAAGGCTAAACATGGTCAACAGGATGATATGAGGGCGCATCTATCAAGAAGGATACAGTCCCTCCAAGGTGAATCTGAAACCCTCAGATCACAAATAGCTGAAGCTAAAACAAGCTGGAGACTCTTTCAAGTGAATGAGGAAGAACTGAAGCTGGCAATCAAAGGGGTGCCTTGTTTCCAGTTGACCCAAGGAGTCAGTTCATTAGAAGAGGACCTTTTTTTTTCCCTCCACCTCTCCGAGGAAACTTGCATGGGAACCTGGAGATTATTTTCCACCTGGCCTGCCACCCACTCCATTTCCAATGCGAATTGTCTATGCAGGGAGAGGGTTTTCCTCTCAATCTTCCCCCAAGAGCTGGAATTCAGCCCTCTACAACCGCATTCTGAAAGTACAAGTGATTTCCCTGAAGGGTTCCTTCCACCTGCAAATGAGCCTGTTACTCAACATCCAGAACCAATCAAGAAACCTCATACTGTTGCTCTCTCTTCAAATGTAATTTGACTTTTCTCTCATTTTTAGTTTTTAAGTAACTGCTTTTACTTCAGTAATTGACTATATTTTGGCTCCAATTGAAGCTCAATGAAACTATAATTCTTAAGATAGTATTTTGTAAATAAAGATGGTTTACATAGGAAGCTTATGAGTAAATTATTCCTATTTTGTTTTATTCAAGAGTACAGCATTTAATCTGATGAACTCACTATTACATAAACAAGAATGGGAGTTCTAGGTACTTGTGATCTAGCTGATGGAAATATATTTGAAACTCCCAACAAAGAAGTGTATTTAGTATGACTGTAGCAAATGTGAAGTGACTTTAGGCTTAATGAAAAATTGTCACTGATTTTCAGACTGGTTGGGCATATCAGCTAGTTTTTCCATATCAGAATAACTAGAGCATGGGAGGACTAAAGGAGGGAACACAACTGAACATGTCACAGAAATAGGAGACCTCAACTACAAAGAAAAATGAAGACCTCTTTTTTATATTCGTTGCTGAGAACATTACATGGCTCTTGAGATATCATATTTCCCACATTAGATTCAAGTGAGTTATGAACTCCCATTGTTACCCCATATACAGATTGCACAATCACATTGTTTACACATCCACATTTTTACCAAATGCCATATTAGTAACTGTTCTATTCTGCTACCTTTTCTATCCTCTACTCTCCCCCCCTCTCCTGCCCTCCCATCTTCTCTCTCTATCCCAGCTGCTGTAATTTAACGTTTGGGAATTGGAAACCACACTTTAAACTCACTCTGCTCCCCATTTTCCCTTCTGTCAAATTACTCATCATCTTCTTCTATTTCTCCTCCTCCTTCTCCTCTTCCTCCTTCTCCTTATACCTTTAATTCATTCATCATACACTCATGCATTGCCTCATTCATTCACATTCATTCAACACATATGGTTATTATGAGTTTATCATTCCACTGGGTACATACTCATAAAAATCCTATATTCTATACACTGCTAGTTGCCCTCCAACTTTTGCTTCCTTTCTTGATAAAAAGTATAATTAGCATATGACTCCTTTCTGACAGGTGCTCTCTAAAACAGAAGGCATCTCTCCATCTTCCTCATTTTTGTTACTAAAATGCAAACCTATTATCTGGGCCTGAAATAGTCCTGGCCAACAGAGGGCATGCTCAAAAAACAAAGCTAGGCCACCTGGCACCTCTGAGTGCTACAATGGCTCAGGGTTTGTTAATATGATAACTAGTGGAAGAATCTACATTAAAATCAAGAAGTGCAGGCATGGTGGCCCACATCTGTAATCCCAGGGGCTCGAGAGCCTGAGGAAGGAGGATCATGAGTTCAAAGCCAGCCTCAGCAAAAGAAAGGCACTAAGCAACTCAGTGAGACCCTGTCTTTAAATAAAATACAAAATGGGATGTGGCTCAGTGGTGGAGTGTCACTGAGTTCAATTATCTGTACAAAAGAGAGAGAGAGAGAGAGAGAGAGAGAGAGAGAGAGAGAGAGAGAGAATAAAATTCTGACAGCAGTTTTCCCTTATCCTCAGGGCATAGGTTCCACCACACACAGGGCATGTCTGAAACCTCAGATAGTATTCCAAACCCTCTACATGTTTAATATATATAAAATATTAATAATAAACAATAAATTAACAACATACTATAATAAAAATTATTTAAAACTTGAGAAGAATTATTTATTTCTAGAATTTCCCATTTACTACTTTTGGACTACTGTAGATCACAGGCAACTGAAATCATAAAATGCAAAACCACTGATAAGGCGAGACTACCACAAGAAAAAACACTATGAAGCAGACAATCCAATTTTAGTTAAAATTTAGAAATGTTAAAATAGGTACAGAAAGGGCTGGGATTGTAGCTCAATGGTAGAGGGCTTGCCTACCACATGTGAGGCCCTGGGTCCAATCCTCAGCACCACATAAAAATGAAATGAAGATACTGTGTCATCCTACAACTAAACATATATATATATATATATATAATATTAAAAAAAACAGGTACAGAAAATATTCTGGAGAAAGACATCAGACAGTTAACTGAGAAGAAATGAACTATAGGGAATTCCACTTATTAATGCATTTCTGTAATGTACAATAAAATACATCTATTGGTTTTTCTTAGCACAACATAAATAAAATTCATTATAACAAACACTTACTGAACATACAAGATATTTTAAGAAAGCAAACACACAATAAATCAATTTCAGGTGGCCAGGAGGGGAGGATTTAAAATTTTTAAAAATAAATAAGAAAGCAATTTCATGTTTTAAGAGATGATTCTGAGTAGGGTACAGTGGCACACACCTGTAATCCCGCCTACTTGAGAGATCGAGGCAGGTGGATTGAAAGTTTGAAGTCAAATTGGGCAATTTAGGGAGACCTTGTCACAAAAATAAAATTTAAAAAAGGATTGTGGTATAGTGAAGTGTTAAAGCACATACCTAACATGCATGAGGCTCCAGGTTCAACCTACATTATCCTCCAAAACAAAGACATGATTCTGATATTTGAGACAACGCTCCAAAAATTAACCTCAAGAATCCATGAGTAATCTTTTAGAGATAACATCTCTCCCCTAACAATTAACAGTATGTACTTCAGTCACTTTTAGATGAAACAGAACAAGACTCAAACACCTTAGTATAGCTAGGGTAATAAAAGGTTCAGCAATGAAACTGAGATTCAATTTGGCCTAACTGTAAAAAGAGCCACAAAGCAAATCTTGATGAGAAAACAGATTATAATAAATGAGTCCTTACATAACAAAGAATGGGTCCCAATGGACAAGGCAATCCCCAGCACCACCAAAAAAAATAAAGAAGATGGGGATCCAGGTGCGGTGGCCCATGCCTGTAATCCCAGCAGCTCAGGAGGCTGAGGCAGGAAGATCATGAGTTCAAAACCAGCCTCAGCAACTTAGCAAGGCCCTAAGAAACTCCGAGAACCTGTCTCTAAATAAAAATATTTTAAAAAATGGCTGGGAGTGTGGCTCAGCATCCTCAGGTTCAATCCCCAGTACAAAAAAAAAGAGGCTGGAATGGGTAGGTCAGAGGCAAAGTAAGTACTTGCATGGGGGATTCAAATTCCCTAGCACTGCCAAAAAAAAAAAAAACAGGAAAAGGAAAAGAAAAAGAAATACAAATTAAAATATATATCATTTTCATCTATCAAATTAACAAAAATTTAATTAGAGGTCTAGCTCAGTGATGGAGTGCTTACCTGGCATGTGAGGTTCCAGGTTTGATTCCCAACACCAAAAAAAAATAAATAAATAAAATAAAAACTACACAAGTCAATGCTGGCAAGAATACACACAGCAATCACTAGAATACACACCAGCAAAGTAAAACATGTCTGCAGGTTGGTGGTATGAGTCACTGATAGAAAACTTGCCTGGCGAGTGTGAGGCCCTGCGTTCCATCCTCAGTGAACCAAGGAGAAGAGGGAAAAAGAAAAGATGTCAATATGTGTCAATTAACCTAAATGTTGACATCTGCTGACCCAGTAATTTTTACTTTTACTAATGTAATATCTGAAATACGGAAAAACATTATGAACAAAGATGTTAGTCTCAGAATTCCTAAGAGCAAAACTGTTAACTTAAAAATCCAGCAATAGGGGTTAGGCAGTGCGTGTCTATAATCCCAGCTATTCAAGAGGCTGGGGAATAAGAATCTCAAGATTGAGGCCAGTCTCAGAATCATAACAGCTTGTCTCAAAAAATAAAAATGATGGGCTGGGACTGTTGCTCAGTGGCAAAGCACTTGCCTAACATGCATGAGGCACTGGGTTCAATACTCAGGACTGTATAAAAATTAACAAATAAGATAAAGGCATTCTGTCCATCTATAACTACAAAAAATAAAAAGTAAAATAAAATAAAATAAAAATGAGGGCTGGGGTAGTAGCTCAGTGGTAAAGTGCTTGCCTTGCATGCATGAGGCCCTGGGTTAGATCCTCAGGACCACATAAAAATAAAGAAATAAAAATAAAGAAATGTGCCCATCTACAACTAAAAAATAATAAATAAATAATACAAATAAAAATGAGGGCTAGATAATGTAATTCAGTTGTAGAGTGCCCGAGTTCAATACTGACATACAGACTACCCAAAAAAAAAGCCCTCAAAATGTTTACTGAATTTTAAATACCTCAATATATAAAAATAGAAAAAACTACATAAAGTTACATTTACAAAATTATTTGCAGCTATTCAAATATTGTGTATATACATAAACACCTAAATGCCAACACATGTGTACAAATAATTCCTTGGAGGAAATTTTATCAAAATGTTTACAGTTCTCATTGAGTTGTGGAGTTATGACTGGGTATTTTTCTTTTCTGTGTTTTCTACCATGATCACATCATATATGGCCTTTCTGGGAAAGGGGCCTTTTTGGTTTGGTTTTTTGTTTTTAAGCAGAAAAGCTTTTTTCTCTTCATCATACTGAAAAAGAAACGAAGTAGTATGTTACTGTCCATCCAGATATACCATATCTTCCTGGTTGCTAAGCAACAGATCGTGGTGTTCTTACATCATGCCTATCTTCTAGTCACACACACAAAGCACAAACACAAACACACCCCATCAAATGGCAGTGTATTCACTCTGGAAGTGGACAGAAGGGCACACAAAGCAACTTCAGTTTTCTACTCAAACCACATATCTCCCACCTTATCTACTTTTGATGTGGCACAGTATTCCTTCCCAGCTGCACTTGGGGGAAGATCTTTGTAATTCTCCCACTCTATCCCTCAATGATGATTTACATTTCAGTAAATTCACCCACTAAGCCAGAAATCAGCATCATTCTCAACAATTCTTTTTCATCAACTGAGAGACACAGGTAAGCCCTACTGCATTCTGAAAATGGCCAATCCTGCTCAAGAATGACAGCATCTGCTAAGATTTCTTACTGCTGCAGAGAAAGGGTGGTTCCCCTGCTGAAGTTATAAATCCCAATACTCAGTGGCATCCCTCCCAACAGCAGCATCTGCAATACAGAAACTCTTCCACAAAAAAACCCTAATTCTTGGGGCAACATCTGGCAAAAGAAACCTGACCCAGGGTGTTCTCCCCAAGCTGCTTCTCCTGCTTCATCACCGGAACCATTATGGCCCGCCCCTGCTGCAGTAGCAGCCATTTTTGGCTCAGCCCTGCTGCAGCCCCAGCTAAAAGCCATAACAGCAAGGACAAGATGGCTAAGGACTTTAAAGAAAAACTCCATAATAAATAAGATTCGGCATCATGAAAAATGCTGCACTAATCTGCCACATCATAAAAAATATGGCTTTTTTAAAATGATGCATATATTCAAAGTACTACTTTAAACTACTTGTCATGATGTCACTAGTTATTGGTTATTGTGGCAAAACAAAACTTACCTTCATCATAATACTTAAGGAACACAATGCTTAACTAGTTATGTTTCTACTTAACTAAAACAAAACCATCCTTTTTCTCCCTTAATGTCCTGATGAAAAAAAATCCATAAATGTTATTTCAAACTCTCTTCACTCTCTAAAAACAAAGTATAATAATTCAATCTGTTTGACAAATGAGGCCCTTGCAGAGAGGCAAATTTTAGCTACCTTCATTTTTCAAAATCCAAGTACCTGGGGGTGGGATTGTGGCTCAGTGGTAAAGCGCTTGCCTGGCATGTGTGAGGCACTGGGTTTGAATCTTAGCACCAATCAAAATAAATGAATAGGGGCTATAGCTCTGAAGTACAGTGCTTCCCTAGCACACATGAGGCACTGAATTTGATCCCAGCACTACATAAAAATAAATAAAACAAAGGCATGCTGTCCATCTACAGCTACAAAAATAAATAAATAAATAAAAGTATTGTGCCCACCTACAACTAAAAAATATTTTTAAAAAAATCCACATTCCACCGGGTACAGTGGTGCATGCCTATAATCCTAGTGGCTTGGAAGACTGAGGCAGGAAGATCACGAGTTCAAAGCCAGCCTCAGCAACAACAAGGTACCAAGCAACTCAGTGAGACCCTGTCTCTAAATAATACAAAATAGGGCTGGGGATGTGGCTCATTGGTCAAGTGCCCCTGAATTTAATTTCTGGCACACACAAAAAAAACAATTCAAGTACCTTTATTTTTCTAATTATGAAAGCAATGCTTACAAAAAGAAAATAAATTACCCAATCTTACCAGTAATCACCAGATAACCACATAAACACTGCTGTATTATCAAACACTTTATATACATATATGTTTTGGAGGAAGGTACTAGAGATTGAAAATTCAGTGGGCACTTACCCACTGAAGCCAAAGTAATCCTTGAATATATGTTAAAATATCCCACAAACAGTCTCTCTCAACCTATACCACTTAGGAAAAGAAATGCTCTGTCTCAGTCTACTGGCTTAGTAAAACAGACCAAATTCAGACAAAAGAAGACAGTAGCTAAGGGCAAACTGAAAGCAATTCCATGAAGTAAAGGTGATCCGGGAATCCAATTAAGTGACTCTGAGCTCTATCTTCAGACTAAAGGACAGAGGAATTTTAAGGTTCAGAAGAGGTTCCAAAACTCCCAGATCTATAACTGACAAGAAATCAAGCACCTAGAAAACTCAGTCAAGCTCAAAAGTACACTACACATCCCATCATAAATACTACTTACGTTAAAAAAAAAAGTATTTGAGAAAGCCAACTATTAATTAATCAAATTGCTAACATAAAGGAAAGGAACCAGAATAATAAAATACCCCCTCCTTTTCAGGGCTTTCAACATGAAGCTCCCATTTATAAAGGTGAAATAAATTTCCTTCCAACCAACAGAATGGTTCCTAACACAATTCCAGCTACTGGTCAAAACTTCACCAAGTCACAGTGAGCTGGGATGCACCACCAAGACCTACAGATTTCCTAAATACTTTTCTTATGAGATCCCACTGTTATTAACTAATGTAATTTGATAATACTGTATGATGAAATATGTCAACATTAGGAAATTTTGCAAAACTTAGTGAGCCAACATCTTTCAAATAACTGATGTCTAATGTTAACAATGCATGGGCCAGGCATGGTGGCACACACCTGTAATCCCAGCAGCTCAGGAGGCTGAGGTAGGAGAGCCAGGAGTTCAAAGCCAGCCTCAGCAATTTAGCAAGGCACTAAGCAACACAGTGAGACCCTGTCTCTAAATAAAATGCAAAAAAGGGGGCTGGAGATATAGCTCAGTTGGTAGAGTGGTGAACTAACATACACAAGGCCCTGGGTTCAATACCCGGCACCTCCAAAAAAAAAAGCAAAAAAGGGCTGGGGATGTGGCTTAGTGGTAGGGTGCCCCCTGGTACCAAAAAGAACAAGGTATGGGTAGAAAGATCCATTCAAAATGCAAAATTTTGAATTTTGATTTAAGTGCTTGAAAGGTTCATGAATATGGTTTCAAGTTGAAACTAATCAACTACCATTACCAAATTTTGGTATATTAATTATCTGAGGATAGCAAAATATTTCTTCCTCCCCCAACTACCTATCTGTATGAGACCAGATTTTCTTCAAACTAAATACATAGCAGGCCATGTGTGGTGGCACAAACCTATAATCTCAGCAACTCAAGAGGCATGGTGGAACACACATGTAATCCCAGTGCTCGGAGAGGTTGAGATAGAAGGATCACGAGTTCAAAGCCAGCTTCAACAAAAGTGAGGCATAAGTAACTCATTGAGACCCCATCTTTAAATAAAATACAAAATAGAGCTGGGGATGTCGCTCAGTGGTCAAGTGCCCTGTAGTTCAATTCCCTGTCCAGGTCCAGGTACCAGTACCCCCACCCCACCACCACCCCCACCACCACCACCCCCCACCACCACCCCCCCCAAAGAGAGGCTGAGGCCTAAGGATTGAAATTTCAAGGCAACTCAGTAGACCTTGTCTAAAACTAAAAAAATAAAAAGGATTGGGGATATATCTCAGTAGTAGAATACTCCTGGGTTAAAACCTCAGTACTATAACAAATAAAATGTGTGACTGTGTGTATATATGTGTGTGTGCGTATTATATATAAAAAATGAATGCAGAAGTGGGTGACAATCTAGGTATCTTCTATTGAGCTAGAAGGTTTGCAAAAATATAAAACAAAGCCACTCTTATCACATTTGTTTTAGAAACTTATTTTTCATTTTCAGAAGTTATTTGTTAATATCTAATGGGTCTATAACTGTTATTTTTAAATTAAATATTTTCAATTGTTTTAATATCTAGTATTATAAATATTAACAGATATATTTCACATAGCAAAAGCTCTTTGAGGTCCTCATCATGAAGGAAAGTGACGGCTTCGTCTGCCAGTCTCCCAAGTGCATGTGGCTTTCATGGCTCACTGTGTCCCAGTGTTAATATCTGGTGAGCACCCTGTGCTCCTAGGGTTGGGGCCAGAGTGACCTCACTAAGCAGCAAAGGGCTGAATCAGAGACACCTAGGTCAGAAAGCAGCTCGGGTGGCCGAACTGCTCCCCTCTGCAAAGCCTGAATCTCAAGGGCAAATCTGTACCCACCCTCAATTCTATCTCCCTCCCCCTCCTCCCTCTCTTTCCTCACAGGGTGCTGTTATCTTAGCATCAACAATCCCCAAACCATCTCAATTGGTACCAATTCACTGTGCCCAATCATTTTATTTACTAAATATATTTTCTTTAACTGCCTTGCTGTTTTGGAGTGGCTGGTTGGCCCCGCTGGTTGGCGTGTGGTGTTAATAAATGCTTCCCTGTTTCAAACTTAAAAAAAAAGCTCTTTGAGATTCTCAACAATATTCAATAGTGTAAAGGAATATTGAGATTAATTAAAGAAGAAAAAAAAACCTGAGAACTTGCATGAATGGTTTCATTTTATTGGCTATGGAATATTTACTTCCTGGAGTATTGGTTTAAAAAATGCAGATTCCTGGACCTATCTATAGAAATCCTATTCTATCTATAGAAATATAGAATCATCTCTGCAAATGATTCGGCTTTTTTGCATCAAAAAAATCTAAACCATGGGCTAGGGGTGTAGCTCAGAGGTAGAATGCTGTCTGGCATGTGCAAGGTCCTGGGTTTCAATCTCCAGAACAACCAGGAAAAAAAATCTAAACCATTGATCTGAGAGTTCATATAAATTTAAGTAAGCCTCATTAACAATCCAAGTATCAGGTGGATCAATTTATACACTTGTTAGTAAACTAGTTCCTAAATGTTCCAATGTTTCCCACTCCTTTCTCAAATCTTTTTTTTTTTTTAAACTGGGGATTGAGCCCAGGAGCACTTTACCACTGAGCCACTTCCCCAGCCCATTTTATTTTTTATTTTTGAGACAGGGTCTTGCTAAGTTGCTGAGGCTGGCCTCAAACTTAGATCCTCCTGCCTCAGACTCCTGAGTCACTATCATTGTGCCTGTCTCAAACCTATTTTCTATTTATATTAAAAACTTACAGGGGCTGGGGCTGGGGCTGGGGCTCAGTGGCAGAGTGCTTGCCTAGCATATGTGAGGCACTGGGTCCAATCCTTAGCACCATACAAAATAATCATCATCATCATCATCAAAGATTATAAGAAATCAATTTTAAAATTTTTTTAAAACAACACTTTCAGGCACAAAAGCCACTCTTTTTACATCAACCCCCCGACCTCCTGAAGTGTACAGCAGTCATTAAATGTGTGCCTTTTTTTGGTGGTGGTGCTGGGGATTAAACCCAAGGCCTTATACTTTCGAGGCACGCACTCTACCAACTGAGCTATATTCCCAGCCCAAATATGTGCTTCTTTACCAACTGCTTTTAGCCACTTTCTGAATAACATTATTATTTTTGAAGCAAGCATAAAAAATTCTACATCTCAAGGATTCCTAGAGAGAAAAAAGTCCTCCCTTAGAATATGGTGGCACACACCTACAATCCCAGATACTCGGGCGACGGATGCAGGAGAATCACAAGTTTGAAACCAGCATGGGCAATTTAATGAGACCCTGTCTCAAAATAAAAAAGGTGGAATGCAGCTCAGTGGTGCATCTGCCTAGCATGTGTGAAGAAGCCCTGAGTTCCACTGCCACAAAAGGAAAAGGTCTTTACTTATTCAGAAGATTCTAATGGCATTCTAAAAAGCAGTATCACTAATTTTTTAAGTATCAACTGTGGCATCTGTCACGTAATGTTTCTTTTTGATAGTTGAGGCCATTTAATAAGGGCTGAGTTAGAAAATTTTCCTGATCCACCAACCCTCACATTCTAAGACTCTGGTTCTTTTTATTCTCAGTCTTCGAATTAAATAATGCTGGGCACTATAGTTCATTAGGGGCTGGAAGATGAGTCAGCAGGTGAAGCCAATTGGGAGAAGCAGTTTCATTACACTTGGAATAACAGAGAAGCCAGCAAAGACAGCTGTCTTGTTTACATTGCTGAACATGCTGTTGAGTTTCACATGCCTGTAAAACCACCTATTGTCAGCAAGCTGCATTTTTCTTAGTTAAGGGTTAAGAAGCATGAGACTCATCTAGAAGCTCCTAAAGTACAATGAACAACTTTGTTTCTCAAAGCAGAACTAATGTAAGTCTTTATCCACAAAATCAGTATTACTGGTTAAATGGCATTTAGTTCATTTCTTAAGATGTATGAACCAGAACACAGACAACTGACCACTCAAAAATCATTCTGACCACTTGGAATGTGCCTGATCCAAATAACCTAGGTCTCTACATAACTACTAATGTTATACATGCTCAGACACACACACAAAAGTACTTCCAATAACCAAAATAATAGGCCAAAGGCTTTTTTTTTTTAGATCACACAATGCTACTTAAAGTACAGAGAGAAGAATGGGGGTGGAGGGAGTAGATAAAACAAACTGCTAATCTTTTGAGGGCCAGAAAGGCACAGAAACCTCCAATACTCAATAGAAGATCTCTGGTTGTGGTTTTGAGCATTTTCAACTCAGCTTCACTTCTCAAGAGTCAAAAAGTTTCATCTTTAAGAATCATTATGTCATAAGAAGGATTCCCTTTCTCTAAATATTTTTTTCAAAATTTTGGTGGGTTGATTTGACTTGGTTTCAGTGCCAAGGAAAAAACCCAGGACAGTACACATTTAAAACTGTGGCACATCTACAACACAACTGCTATATTACTGAGCTAGGTCCTGACTAGCCCTTTTTCTTTTCTTTCTTTCTTTCTTTCTTTCTTTCTTTCTTTCTTTCTTTCTTTCTTTCTTTCCTTTTTTTTGGTAGTTGTGGATGAACACAATACCTTTATTTATTATTTATTTTTTAGTTGTAGTTGGAAACAATACCTTTATTTTATTTAATATTTTTATGCAGCACTGAGGTTCGAACCCAGCGCCTTGCATGTGCTAGGCAAGCACTCTACCATGAAAGTACAACCCCAGCCCGAGCCCTTTTTATTCTGAGACAGGGTCTGGCTAAGTTTCCCAGGCTATCTCAAACTTGTGATCCTCCTGCCTCAGCATTCCTAGCAACTACCGGTCTGCGCAGTTTTTTTTTCAAAGTTTTGATTTCCAATAAAGGACTGGACTGAAAAATTCCTCTTAACTGCTTACTGGTTTCATACCCAATGATTTATCTAGGTATTACACTCTGAACACAACTAACTTCCTTTTCTATTTCAAAGGTACCCAAAGCCAGGTTGTGGTATGCATAGGTAATCCCAGTTTTCTGGAACAGAAGAAGAAATATAGTTGATACCAAGAGTTCAGATCAACCTGGGCAAAATAATAACATGCTGACTTAAGAGGGGAAAAGCAGCCAAATCAACCTAATATTTCAACATTCTTAAATGAACTATCAAGGAGCTACAGAAACACTGATGTGCTATCCCTCTATATATACCCAGTACCTCCTCCTCCTCTTAAGAACCTCCTCCTTGTTTTTTAATCTTTTTTTTTTAATTTTTATAGTACTGGGATTGAACCCAGGAGCTTCCTCTGAGCTACATCCCCAGCCCTTTTTTTATTTAGTGTATCACTAATGCCCAGGGTGACCTCAAATTTGTGATCCTCCTGCCTCAGCCTCCCTGGAGCTGGCACTATAGGCATGTGCCACCTTGCCAGATTCTGAGGGAATCTTATAAAACACAAATTGCCCTTATCATCACCTACCCTATAGTTCTAATGGCTTTCTACAGTCATCTGGGTAAATTTCAAACTCTTTAGCATGGCTTATAGAGTCCTTCCTGTGGTCTCTGTCCACTCCTCCCCTGCAAACCCTGGCTCTAACAAGATGAATGTCATTTTTCAGTATCCTGGTTTGACATGGTGATTACTAACTGGAATATTCATCCCTCTGCTGTTCCTCACATGGCTCATCTGTTCTTCCAGATTCAATCCAGAAGTATCCCCTTCTCTAGGAAGCTTTTGAATTCCATCATTCTTCCCAATTTTTTCCCATTCACCTCTGCCTCTCAAGTTCAATGATCGTCCTTCAGAGGTCCCATTAGACCCTATGCTCAAAGATTCCTGTTTTCCTTCTTACTTGCTTTCTAAACTATAAGTTTCCTGAAAGTAGAAACTATACATAATTTCTATATCCTTAGTGCTTAGCCCAGAATGTACTGAATGATTCAAACAAAATACATAATATTAAAAAAAAAGAAAAATCTTTATTTTTTTAGGTGTAGTTGGACATAATACCTTTATTTATTTTTATATGGTTGCTGAGGATTGAACCCAAGACCTCACAGATGCTAGATGAGTTGCTCTACCACTGATCTACAACCCCAGACCAGATATTTCTTTTTATTTATTTAGTTTTAGTTTTTTAGGTGGATACAATATCTTTATTTTATTTTTATGGGTGCTGAGGATCGAACCCAGTGCCTCACACATGCTAGGCGAGTGTTCTACCACTTGAGCCACAACCCCAGCCCCCCAGATTTTTCTTTAGAACCTTTGGAGCAAGTATCCCAACTCTGCTTTGTCCTGTTTCATACAAAACAGACTGCCAAACCACCAGCTCCTAGTTAATGTGAATAACCAACAATAAATCAATTTCCAACCTATAAGCTAGACACCTTAGGACCACACATTCATCATCCACAAGTTATTTTCATTATTTCAAAAAGCTTAAAATAGGGCTGGTAGGCGGGGGTGGGGGGTGGAATCCCTGTAATCCCAGTGGCTTGGGTGGCTGAGACAGGAGGATTGAGTTCAAAGCCAGCCTCAGCAAAAGTGAGGAGATGCTAAGAATCTTAGTGAGACCCTGTCTCTAATAACAAAATTGGGCTGGGGATATGGCTCAGTGCTAAAGTGCCCCTGAGTTCAATCCCCAGATTTAAAAAAAAAAAAAAAGCTTAAGATTGGCATAAGTACACACCTATAGCCCGTGCTACTCAGGAGGCTAAGGCAAAAAGATTACTTGAATTCAGGAATTCCAGGACAGCCTGGATAACATAAGTAAGACCACAGTCTCAAAAAAAAAGGAAAAAAGTCTAAGAAATTATACATCAATTCATAATATGGAGGCAAAGATCAGCTAACTAAAATAGTTCCTTTTCTTCTATTCAAAATTTGTCAATTAATGGTGTTGGGATTAGAAGTACAGCATAGAGTTAGTAGGGGTGGATATTAAGGGTGTTAACCCTATCATGCTATGCTCAATTATTGATTAGCATATAGAGAGGAAAAAAAGAAAAAAAAAGAGATTCAAATTAATGGTTTCACAGTAATTACTGCCCAGAATCCCAATAGCAGTCTATGAGTAAGCAAGAGAGATAGCAGTTTAAAGTATTAATTTCAGGGCTGGGATTGTGGTTAAGTGGTAAAGCACTTGCCTAGCACACATGAAGCACTGGGTTTGACCCTCAGCACCACATAATTAATACATAAATAATTAGATAGGTAAATAAATAGAGGTGTTTTGTTCTGCAACTAAATACATATATAAAGTATTTTTTTTAATTTACTATCTTGACTGTTTTTTTTAAAATCTTTATTTTTATTTTTATGTGGTGCTGAGAATCAAACCCAGTGCTCCATGCATGCAAGGTGAGCGCGCTACACTTGAGCCACATCCCCAGCCCCATAAATAAAGTAATTAATTTCAAGTTTTTTAATTATAAACTACATGATCAAAGAAAATAAGTGAAAGTATGGACTTATACAAAACTATTAAAACAAGTCCTTTAAGGATCAAATTAAGCAAAAAAAAAACCTCCTCTTTAGTCCCCAATCTTCCTTATATGTAAAAAAATGACTTACACATAATTCAAATGTTCTTGTTAAGTATTAAATGTCACTTCTCCAACTACATAAACAAAGCTCAGCAGGAACCTATTCTGGAAAGCTTGACAACGGTGTTTCCTTGGTTCTCTACTTCCTCTAAGCAGCTCCTTCCTCTTTTTGTAGCTTCCTCAAATAACCAGCCACTGCACAGACTACTAAAAATCTTTTGTTTTTCTCTTCACTCTCCATTTTGCTTATATTATCATGGACTTGTTTTGCCAATTCTTTCTGCTTCCATCTTCCCTATTTAAACATTGTTAGTTATCTTCATTTGTTAAATGGAGTGCTCCATTCATTTAAAACCCAACTTCTCCTAAACTGAACTTATCTGTCCACACTCAAAATGATGTAGGAAATTAAATCCTAGGTTTTTCTTACTCCATCAATGACAACATCATATTTTATTCTTTAAATATTAGAGCTGCCTATAAACCCAGCCACTCGGAAGGCTGATGCAGGAGAAACCCAGATTCAAGACCAGCCTAGCAAAACCCTGTTCTCAATTAAAAAAAAAAGAGGTGGGGACATGGCTCAGTGTTCCCTAGCATACAACAAGGCAGCCCAGGGTTTGATGCCCATTACCACAATACTAAACAAAACAAACCTTAGAGCGAGTTTTAATGCTTTCTCTTCGTCAACGATATTCAAGCCCTAAGCTTTATTCCTTTATGACAGCTTCAAGATGTGATCATCCTTTCCATTTCATTTTCCTCTAGGCTGGATGTGCATCAGCACAACCTCAGAAAACCTTCAATAGCCTACTATGTAGTATCCATGCTTCCTGTCCATCTCAATCCATCCAGCACAATCTTTCACCTTTCTCTAATAACAAGGTCTTCAAAAACCTCCCCTTGCAATGGGATGATTCTCCAAAACTGTCCCCCACACAACACATTCACTGCATTCTATTTCTGCCAAATGTGTCTTCTGACTGCAAACACACCATTCACCATTTCTGAACTAAGACTTTGTTCACACCACTTCCCTCAACTATACATGTCCTTCCCCTTAATGTCAAGTCTACCCAAATCTTCAATGATAGAGTGCTTGCCACCTAACGAGGTCCTGGGTTCAATTTGCAAAATAGAAAAAAAAAAGAACTGTAACAATATCATGCTTCTGAATTAATATTTTGAAAATGCAGACCAAGGAAAACACTCTAAAGAACAAAACAAACTATTTTATACTCTCAAAATTTTCAGGATAAGAATTCAGTTAATCCAAGTTCCCATCTAATGCTCAAAGCTTAACAACACACTCACAGTGAAGTAATAAAAACAATAAAATTCAAATATCCAGTAACCCAGACACTACTGAGTCAACTATTCTCTATTTTTACAGACTGGAGCTAGGGATAACACTCAGTGGTATTTTGCCTAGATGTTCAAGGCCCTGGGTTCGATCAAACGCCCTTCACCAAAAAAAAAAAAAAAAAAAAAAAAACACTCAATAATTAAAAATGTAAAAAGCTATTTAATGTATCAGAAAGATACATTATTGAAGAGAATCCTTCAATAATACAAAATACATAAGCATATGGTTATTCACTGCTACATCTCTGTAACTTTTAAAATATTTGAAACAACCTAAACACCAAATATGGGTGGTTGAAGACACTTGGTACACCCACACAATATGATACTCTGCAGCTATAAAAGAGAATAGGAAGATCTTCTGAACAGAAACAGTGATTTCTAGCGTATACTTTTCCCTTGTGGTGCTAGGCACCAAACCCAGGACCTCAAAAGTGCTTTATCACTGATCTATACCTTCAACCCCAAGGGTATAATTTTAATTGGAAAAAAAGACCCCAAATTATCTATAGTATGCTATCTTCATGTAAGAATGGACATAAGAAAATGAATAGCTGGGTGCGGTGGTGCACACTAATAATCCCAGTAGCTCAGGAGGCCGAGGCAGGAAAATCAAAAATTCAAAGCCAGCCTCAGCAACTCAGCAAGACCCTGTCCCTAAATAAAATATAAAAAAGGGCTGGGGGCTGGGGATGTTGCTCAAGCGGTAGCGCACTCGCTACTCAAGAAACTGAGGCAGGAGGATTCCAGATTTGAGGGTCAGCTTTGGCAACTTAATGAGACCTGTCTCAATAACAAGGGCTAGGCATGTAGCTCAGTGATAAAACACCCCAAGGA